>NC_140943.1:152923540-153198540 GCF_014529385.1 Adiantum capillus-veneris
CTCTTTACGAGAGCAGTACCTCCATTCGATGGAGGATTTTTTTGGCCGCTACACTCTGCAGTAGCTTGAGACCTACATCATTTCTCCGCAGACTACACCATGAGCCTCGCACTGATGGCACCTCCCTCTACTCTCCCTTCCTATTGTCCTACTCCTATTCCATTGCAGGGTCCTACTCCCCTTGCATCGCAGGTTCCCACTCCCATGGCATCACAGGGTCCTAAGCCACTCCATTCCACTCCTGCTTTGCCAGAAAAATTGTCGACGAACTTCCTCTGGCAGCACGCATCGACGCTCGTCTCAGGGGAGTGAGCGCCGTGAGAGACGAAGCGGCGGCGGATCTTGTGGTTTTGCATGTTTTGGTAGTGGTGGGGGAACGGAGTCCCCACTTTCAGAGCATGCCACCCCTGACGCAGAGGATGAGGATATTGACGCACCGATGCCAGACACGCATGGGCGCTACTACAGGGTTAAATATGGTGGGGAGGTGGATTTTGGCATAGCACAGGACAGGGCATTTCAATGCCATCTACAAATTCTTATACATTCAACGTATAAGAACTGTTTTATAAAGTTTAGAGACCAACTGTCCGATCATGCACGGTACATTGAGGACGCTCTGTTAGCTAGATTTCCAAACGTCCCCGATCAACATTTTTTACAACAATGGTTGGAGGGCTACATAAAGACATCTCTAAAAAACAAGCAATCCAGTGTGCGGCACGTAGTAGCCAACCAGGTCAGAGATCCAGACAGGAGTTACCGTGGTGACAACATGGCAGACACGGAGTGGGAGTGGGCAAATCAAGAGAAGAGCGATCAAGCTGCGACGGGCTCATCATACAGACAACAACGCGAGGCTCGTGCAAGACAAACTCCCACGCACTATGACTCAGGAGGCAAGGGAGCTTGGAAGGATAAATATGTAAGATTCATTGAATTATAATTTCGATCGGTGATTATAAAGATTGTAGTTGATGATTTGGTATTGTTATTGCTAACTTAGGAAAACATCACTCTCTCTCGACCAACCAGAGAGATGGTCAAGTATTGGGAGCAACATAGAGAATTTGATACTTGGCAATGGTTGTTCAAAAACAACCACATCTCTCGTGAGCAATTCGACGCGATGGTTGGACCACTACAAGCGGTAAGTTTAAACAAGTAATTTTGTATCAATTGTTTTGAGATGTTGATAATTGTTTAATTTGGTTTGGGTTTATGTAGAGTCAAAGTGATCACATACATGCCTCAGGATGACGACGAGATAGAGGAGGATTAGATAGAAAAATGTTTTGTCCAAACTTTCGTAAAGTCCCAATGTGGCACAATGTATATACAATCATTTACTTTTTATTGTATCTTTTTTAAATAGTTGATCTTCTGCATTTTAAATTGTCAAGGTAAAGTAAATTCAAATTCAGTTCTTTGGTACTTTTTATACTCTTCCAAAAAAAAATTGATGTTTCATTGTTTTATGCAGGTCAAAAATAAAGGTGCTCATTTGGGCCACCCAACAAATGAGCACCTTTATTTTTGAATTAATGTGTAGCAGCAATATGCACGGTAATAAGTGTTGCAGCTGGCGCGGTAATAGTTGCGGATATATTGCCATGAATATTACCGCGTATATTATTGAGAAACCACTACTGCGTCAATTGCCGTGCTTATTACCGCTCCCACAAATTTTTCTCTCTCCTTTTTCCTTTGTTTTTCCGCGGTAATGTTAGCGGTTATAGACAAATCCTCTTATAGTGCATGTTGTTCTCTCTCAGCTGTGCCAATATGCATCCTATGGCGTAGGCTGAGGCATCTATACGGACATGAAATATCTTATTCCAATCAGGGGCTTGCAAAATTTCACATTCTTCTGTCCACTTGAACTTGGTGATGAGAGCGTAAAGAGGTTTAGCTATAATGGCATACATGTATATGAATCGCCGGTAATATCCGTAGTGTCACATAGAAGCTTGCATCTCTTTTACTTTGGTTGGTCTTGGAAGTTCCACAATCACTTGTATTTTATCTTGATCGGTAGAAATCCCATTTTTGGACACAATGTGCCCCAAAACCTTACCTTGCCTTACCATGAAGACACACTTCTCTAGGTTTAAACCGATACAATAAGATCTTCATTTCTCACAGACTTTTTTTAGGTGTTCTATGTGCTCATTTCTTGTTTGAGAGTGGACACACAAATCATCCATGTATATCTCCAAGGATTGTCTAAGATATTCTTTGAATGCATCAATCATCAATCTCTGGAAGGTGGCTGGTACATTGGTCAAGCCAAATGGAATCACTCTGACAAAATCCATCTTATGTTGGTCTTTTGATTTTATGGTTAACTGATTGTAGCCAAAAAAACCATCCACGAAACTATATGCTTCTTTCCCTGCAACTCTTCTGATCACATGATCTGTTATTGACAGGGGATAGTTGTCTCTAATGGTGGCTGCATTTACTTGTTTGAGATTCACATTGATTCTTAACTTCCCATTTTTCTTGGGTACTACCACAATAGGAGATACCCAATCAATATGTTTAATGTCGTAGATGAATTCTTACATCTTTGAACACTACAAGCCATGCTTAACATTAGCGACGCTCATACTGCGACGCTGAAATATGAAAATTGCCGGCGTCGCTATTACCGTCGCTATGTCAAGAGTAGCATAGCGACGCTCATAGTGACGGTCATAGCGACGATAATAGCGACACCGGCAGGGCTAAAAAAAATAACCGAGGGCATCCGAAAACTCAGATCTCAGATCTGAGTTTTGGACGTGCACTCAAGCAAGCAAGGTAACGCTCTCCCTCTCTCTCTCTCTCTCTCTCTTTCTTCTCCACACACACACACACACACACGAGGAGAGGAAGGAGAGCAAGGTATGCTCCTTCCCTCTTCTCACTCTCATGTTTCCTTCCCCTCTTTCTCTCTCCTTCTCTCTCTCTCTCTCACACACACACACACACAGCCAGGTATGCTCCTTCCCTCTCCTCACTCTCATGGTCCCTTCCCCTCTTTCTCTCTCCCTCTCTTTCACTCACTCACACACACACACACACACACATTGTGTTTTTGAGAGAGAGAGAGAGAGAGAGAGAGAGAGAGAGAGAACGAGAGAGAGAGAGAGAGAGAGAGAGAGAGAGAGAGAGAGAGAGAGCATAAGCATAAACAAAAAATGCACACACACATGCATACACAAAGAAACCACACACACATTGAGAGAGGAAAAGAGAGAGAGCTTGCATAGACCAAAAATGTGCACACACACATGCATAATCAAAGAAAGCACACACACATTGAGAGAGGAAAAGAGAGAGAGAGAGAGAGAGAGAGAGAGAGAGAGAGAGAGAGAGAGAGAGAGAGAGAGCATGCATAAACCAAAAAACCGCACACACACACACACACACATGCATAATCAAAGAATGCACACACATTGAGAGAGGAAAAGAGAGAAAGAGAGAGATATATATAAAACAAGGAGAGAGAGAGAGAGATAAAAGAAGAAGAAGAAGAGAGTTTTAACATCGTAGGAAAGTATCCCAAGAGACCTTAAAGATCTAGTCGACAGGAGTTGAACTCAAGACATGTTATTCATAAGGAAAATGGCATAACCAATCTATCACACTTCGGTGATAGAATAGTTATACCATTTTTCTCCTATTTTCATTGGCGTGCACACACACTCGAGAAGAAGAGAGTTTAATTTAACGTCGCAGGAAACTAATTAAAAAGACCTAAAAATCTAGCCGACGAGGAGTTGAAACCAAGACTTGTTATTCAAGAGGAAAATGGCATAACCAATCTACCACACTTGAGTGATAGAAAGGTTATACCATTTTTCTCTTTTTATTGGCACACACACACCCACACACACACACAAGAAGAAGAGAGTTTGAACGCCGTAGGAAACTATCCCAAAAGACGTTAAAGATTAGGGTTTTAGTAGACTTACTTACGTTAAATTAGATCTAGGTTTATTTAAATTAGATTAGATTAGATTTAGGTTCATTTTTAGTTAGATTTACGTTAAATTAGATTTAGGTTTATTTACGTTAGATTTAGATTTACGTTATATTAGATTAGATTTAGGTTTATTAATTTAGATTTATATATGTTATATTATTAGATTTAGGTTAGGTTAGAAGAAATGACGAGGAATTCGTTTAAGATAAGGTTAGAAGAAATGGCGAGAAAAATTCTTGCGCTCACAGCCTCGACAGTCCATGCGGACCAGCAATTCCACCTGCATGTTCGACTGCTGCTACCATACAATAAGCCGTCATGTTCAGCTAATGGAAGAGCAAATTGAGCATACACAGAAATTAGTGATGCAAGATGACGATTCCAAGGGTCACACACACACACACACCACATCCCGTCAAATCTAGAATAAGAATTAAGTGCCTTGAGCAGACATCAGCTACATTGCAAGAATGACGTACCTGCATGCTACAAACAAAGATCTACTATGTTCAGCTAATGGAAGAGCAAATTGAGCATACACAGAAATTAGTGATGCAAGATGACGATTCCAAGGGTCACACACACACACACCACATCCCGTCAAATCTAGAATAAGAATTAAGTGCCTTGAGCATACATCAGCTACATTGCAAGAATGACGTACCTGCATGCTACAAACAAAGATCTACTATGAAAAGATGTTAAGATGTTGTGAAATGCTACAGCTAGAGAAGAGGCAAAGGGGTTTTGTCCACTACATGCAGTATCATGTAGAAGTGGGTGTGTAGATTTCTTGTACCCACAAATATAGGCATTGACTAATAAAGACGAGATTATAACCCGGTGGTTCTGATCTCCGTGCACCTCTAGACCGAGGTGTGCGGGGATTGGACATGACTAGAGAATGTGAGGTAGTTTACAGTGTGAACAAAGAGAGAGAGAGAGAGAGAGAGAGAGATAAAAGATGAAGAATGTCAATAGAAGATTAAATTTGTTGTCCAGGTTATAAGATTTTTTCCCTCATTATGAGTAGTGACGAGGATGTGGGGCCGTCCAACCGAAACACCTATCTCTCAACGAGGATCTTATGTCCCTGTAACCATTGCAAGCATGTTGTGCGACGGACAAGACACGTTTATTTGCAGCACGTTCGCGAATTTGGCGAGTTCGATCCATCTATTATAGATCGAGTTGTTGCCAATTATAACTCATCGGACTCTGATGCTGGCCAACAGGCATCAATCTTGCAACCCAATAGACGTGTTCGCAGGCGCTTTGGTCAAGCAGCATATGTGAGGCCACAAAATGTAGCCTCTGACAGCTCGGGGGATGATCATGCAGACCACATTTCCAACGAGGCAATGTTTAAGCCCGAAATTGATGAAATGATCGAGACAATCATGGATTCAGAAAGGCTTGTCTATGATGATATGAAAAGTGAAGCCGATACGCCATTGTATAATGGAGCACATGTGTCTAGATTGAAAGCGCTCCTGGTTCTTCTCAACATGCAGACAAAGTTTGGATGGAGTGACACTAGCGTCACAGCGCTTTTCAGGTGATCTATTACAATAATTAGTTTACTTTAATAAAACTATAAATGTATAATGATCTGATAGATTTTTACAAAATTGTACCATATTTTTATGTTGTGTAGATTGCTCAAAGAGCACATACTACCAGTTCATAATGTGATGCCAGATTCTCGAGAGGAAGCAAGAAAGATTTTGTGAAACTTGGGGATGGATTATAATTCGATCCACGCTTGTCCTAATGACTGCATTCTTTTCAAAGGGGAATACATAGACATAGAGAAGTGTCCGAAATGTGATTCCAAAAGATATCGAGTAGATCTCCACGGAACAAAAATTTCACAAAAGGTTTTGCGACATTTTCCTCTGCTTCCTCGCATCAAGCATTTCTTCGAATGTAAGTCCATGGCCGCCCTAGTGTACATTAGAGAGTGGCTAGATGGATTTGATAAAGCCCGGGACACACTATGGCGAACCATAGATGATGAGCGCATATCTGGAAGTGTCATGTGCAATCTCGGTATTGAGAAGAAGATGACGGAAGATCTAGAGGCTAAAATCAACCGCTTTTGCATGCTTCACAATCCAGTCATGCAGAAGTGGATCTCACAATATGAGGATGCAAAGCAAG
Organism: Adiantum capillus-veneris; assembly: GCF_014529385.1. Lineage (NCBI taxonomy): Eukaryota > Viridiplantae > Streptophyta > Polypodiopsida > Polypodiales > Pteridaceae > Adiantum > Adiantum capillus-veneris. The sequence goes on from NC_140943.1 coordinate 152,929,677, forward strand.
AGCGACAAAGGGCAAGAATCGAGTGGAGACGGGGAAGACGATCACCGATGCACTATCCGACGGGTCTAGAGAGCCTACCAACATTCATGAGCTTAAGATGGTTGCACAACCAACTGAAAAGCGCACAACAATGCGGTGAAGAAGTGACTGAGGAAGAGTGGGAGTACTCTAGGGGTTGCGCGACCAAGGTAAGTTTGCAATGTACGACAGTAACTTTCTAGATGTTTGAATGGCCACTCATAATCTTTGTTGGTTGTAGTATAAGTCATACACAGCAGCATGGTGTAAAGGTCGACATTTTAGGGTGGAACGGATCGACAAAAAATGTTTTACTCAAGATTGTGGAATCATGGCAAAATTTGAACAGTCTAGTCGACGACGGTCCTCTGATGCAGATCCTGTGGTGGCGGAACTCACTTACTTCGCAAGATACAAGAGATTTTGAGGATCGATTATAGAGGATTTTTTTTCGACTTGTTCGACGTGCAATGGTTCAAGATAATCATGGAGGGTCGCAACGCTACTGTGCGTAGAGGAGAGTCTGGTTTTCTTAAGGTGGATTCAACTAAGAAATGGACTGACCTAAGAGACACTTTTGTACTACCCGAGCATTGTGAACAAGTAAGTATGTAAATAGTTAACGTGTGTTTTAGAATTTATGTGCTTGGAAGCTCTCATGTAAGTTATGTGGCTCTGGCAGGTGATATTTCATCCCACAAAGTCTGCATCAAACTGGTGGTACGTCATAGAGGTAGCCCCTCGTAGTGCACGGACGTATGAAGGCTACCATGTGCCAATCACAGCGGCATCAATGGAGGAGATCGGAGAAGATGCTCAGTCAGAAGCCGTGGAGGTGGTGCCAGACGAACATCAACCTGTTACTCTCTATGGGGTGCATGCAGAGGATCTACAAAATGAAACAGAGGACATCTGTTTAAACGGAGAGCTCTATATAGATATAGGAAGTTATGCTGAGCTATGCGAGGATGAGAGAGAGATCTCTTAAAGCCATAAATATTGTTTTGTAAATTTAGAGTTATGCACTTGCCTCTTTCATCACTCAAGTTGAATAGAAGAAAAACGCTTTCTGTTGCTGCTAGCCTTTGAACATTCCAAAGCTACAAGCACTGGAGTGTTCTTGTATGATTCTCTGGCTCTTTAAGTATTTGCGTCATTGCGTCATTGTATTTATCTCTCTCTCTCTCTCTCTCTCTCTCTCTCTCTCTCTCTCTCTCTCTCTCTCTCTCTCTCTCTCTCTCTCTCTCTCTCTCTATCTATCTATCTATCTATCTACTTGTCTATGTTTTCTACTCCATTCATTCAATATTAAGTTTAAATGTTTGTGTGTTTAATGCAGGTATGGATGATGATGAGTTTCTTTCTTCTTTGTCACCCCAGCAGAGACAGTGGTACGTGGAGCGTCATCGCTCAGGCGCACCATCCGCATCTCCCTCTGTTTCAGAGTCCTCAGCGCGCTCCGAAGCTTTGGTGTCGACGAGACGATCTTCACACTCGTCTAGGCACCGGCGCTCTAGTGGTGGCGGTGGCGGTTGTTGTGGGGCTGGCGCCACCGATGCTTCGACACCGCCTCGTGTTCGACGAGGCTCTTTACCCTCCCCTTCTTTGCCCATCCCGACACGAGCCATGGCAATGCCATCGACACCAGGTTTTGCACGGCTGAGTGCCGCTCCCCACAGCTACACACCACTAGCTACTCCTCCAGGAGTCACTCCAATGGACACTCCTCACTTCGGGGCTCAGACTCCAGTGGAGACACTTGGCGTTCGTACCCCCGTTGACACGCCGCTAGAGACCCCTGTCAAGACACCCAGGTTCATGCGTCAACGGCGAGAGGGCTTGCCTTACTCCGTCGACTTCAGCGGCGGCATCATCTTGGATGATGACGGCAAGAAGGTGATTTCGCGCATGCGCGGTCTTTGCTCTCAGGTGTTTAGACACTACATACTAAACACCTGGAGTGAAATACCAAAAGAATTAAAAGACAGAGTCATCAGCATGCTTCATGATGAGTTTCTCGTTCCAACACGGGATGACCGCTCCAATGAAGATGTGATGAAGGTTCGAATGCGCGAATATTGCAAGCATAAGAGTTCCGAAGTGCAAAAAGCAATCAAGCATGGATGGAACAGACCAGATTGGCTAGCCAAAGAAGATTGGAAGCATGCAAAGAAAGAAGCGCGCGAGAATCCCGACAAGTGGAAGCAACAAAAGGAGGCAGCAAGAGAGCGCGAGTAGAGGCAGGGAGGTCGCACCACTTGGGGAGCGGCGGGTGGGCATCATTTGAAGCCGATTTTGTAAGTGTTTTCGCATCTATGTTCAATAGTTTAGGGTTTATGGGATTTGAAATTCTAACATAATGGATTCTTTGTATGTTTTGGCAGTGGTCGTTTACAGGACGTGATCCCACTCCGTACGAGCGTGAGTACGCAGGCAGGAAGGGCTTAAACGCCCTTATAGACATCCTGACTTCTCACGATGGCATGGTTAGTATTAGGGTTTATTCTTTTCTATTTATTGTATTGTTTTATAAACGTCGCTCGCTATATGTTTAATTATACTTACAAAAAGCTATCTTATTGTTTTTTTTTGTAGAATCCGACAGATACGCCGCTTGGACGCGATGAGATGTCTGATTAGACAACGTCAGTTTAGCCATAGCTAGATAGCATTAGTTTCTTTTTGTCCTAGCTTATGTATCATGAGACCATGTAACTATGTATTTTTGAAAACCATGTATATTTTTTAAATAATGACAATGGTTTGTATCTATTACATTTGGAATGATTAACAATCAAGTGATTTTGTTGCTGTGTACAATTGTCATTTATTTACTTCCATCAATTCACGCTTGTCATTTTTGTATCTTTATTTTGCAAACAATACGTACTATGGATGATGGAGTTAATGATTATATTGTCTTGTGGCTGACTATTTTGGGTCTATATTTACCTTTGTAATTTTTTTCAAAGGTAAATTGACCGATGAAACATTCAATATGGTTGATGGGTGGCAGGGCATTCAATGCCCTGAATGCCCTGCCACCAAAAAATTTTAATCTCGGGCGTCGCTACATTGTGCACTGCAGCGTCGCTATAAGCATCGGTATTTACGGCCCTGCAGCGTCTCTATATAGCGACGCCTGTAGCGATTTCTATAGCGACGTTCTCTTATCGACGTTGTTAGCGACGCTTTTTGCGACGCCGAGGGATTAAAAAACCCAATGTATTTCCGTCGCTATAAGCGTCACAAGAGTACGCAACCTCTTGTAGTGGAATTTGTATATCTCTTTCTTAATTCTTTTGGCAAATGTCTTGTTGTATGTGTAGGGACGTAACGTTCTTTGCGAGGTTTGGCATCACTCTTGAGGGGTATCATGTGTTGACAGATTTTTGGATCTATTCCCTTAATGTCCTTTTAAGTCCATGCACATCTCTATATTGTCAGAGCGTTGCTATCAACAACTACTCTTCTTCTTCCGTAAGATATGTGGCAATATACGTTGGTTTTGGTTCCTCTCCAGGTTCAGCTAGGTTTATACACTTAGCTTTCTCTGGCCCATCGTATGAGGTTCCTAGTTATTTAGGGTTTTGTTTTGGCATTTGAACTACAATTTTAATGTCTTGGATTGTGTACCTCTTGTAGTGGGATGGCACGTCGAATTTATCATCAGAATCTTCTTCAGTCTCAGTCTCTGTAGTCCACACTTCTTTCAATGTTCATTTCAATTCTTTGTATTTTTGTTTGCGTTTTGTTTTTGACATCTTCGTTGGTTTCTCAGAGGTATTCTCACATTTTGGTTTTGGTTTGTTTTTCATTATCAAGTCCCCTTCTCCTGTTGAGATATGTTTCTTGAATTTTCTCGAGATCTTGTCTTTCAGACAATTGGTTGCTCCTACCAACCTTAAGTATTACATTTTGTTTACTAACAAAGGCATGGCTTTTCTTTTCCTAGAAATTTACACCTAGCTAGTTTAGCATAGACAATACTTGAAAAGAGACAGAAATAGAACAATTGACCACAGTTGAGGACCGGGTTTACATGGAGCCGGTCCCACCCTCTAAAAAGGCTTTGTATTATAGCTTCTCCCATCAAAGGAGACTTTTGTACAATACAATCTTTGTGTTCCTTGACTAAACTCATTGGTGCAGTGAAGATGGAAGCTTCATGCACCAAATTATGCTTGAAAAACACACCTAGTGTCCCTAGCCTCAGTCCCAAGGCCTCACACACCTTCAAAAATGGTGAGAGCTAGCAGGGAATGAGGAAAGATTGAGAGGTATCTTACGAGAAAGAAGTATTCTCCTCACATAATCACTCTAATAGCATAGCTTAGCTTAGTAATTAGCATGGTAGAAGAGATGAGCATGCCATTGAAGCTTGCCTCTTGGTTGGATTTGCATTCCATAGCCAAGAGTTGTTGGTGTGGGCCTCTACTTCTCAATGCTTGGAGAAGGAGATGGAGTTCTTGCTCAACACATAAGTTGTGTGTGTGTGTAGCAAAGAGAGTTAGACTAAAAATGCCAACTCTCTCTCTACTTGGTCAACCCCCTCTTGCTTTTTGCTCTTGCTGGCTTCCCATTGGCTCCTGCAAAGCTTAGCCAATCACAAATTAGAAGCATAATTGATAGCCTTGTGACATGTGTCCCCCTTTCCCCTTTTGTGAGAGCTTTAGGTAATTAAAATTTTTATTTAAACTCTCATTGGACCTTTTAGTCTTCTGGCCAATAAAAATCAAGCAAGCCATTGCGGGAGCTGGATACTCATTGGACCCCTTGGTAGACTGTCCAATAGTCTTCTAGGGAGCTTAATTTCTATTGGTTCTTTTATCAAGCATTTTTAAATTGATTAGACTAATTTTACTCTAGCCTAGTTCTCATTGGTCCAACTCTATGGCCATCCAATAGGATTTGAGGGAGAATTGGGGCCAACTGGCCTAGGAGCCTGCCATGCGTCCATTATTCCCTTTGGGGAGAGCTTGGGATTGTGTGTGTGTGTGTGTGTGTGTGTGTGTTTTTTTTTTTTCTCTCTCATCCCCTATCATAAGGGCTCGCCCCCTCCTTCCTAGGGATGTGGGAAGACTTTTTTAGTCTTCCCATAACCATCCAATTTTCCCACCTTTGGCCATTGGACTTTTTAGTTAATTTTTGAAACCTTAGCCTATGGAGGTCTTAATGGAGTTGATCCTTAGGTCTTTTAAGCTGTAATGATGCACATTGATCTTTTGCATACTACCCCCCCTTTGGATCCCTATTTTCTCTCCTTTGGATCCCTGCTGAGACCGGTCTGGCAGCCTCACTGTCTGGGTACTACGTTGGTAACGCGACGATTCTAGTATTTCTATGGTGAGTCAACTTCCCTTCCCATTTCCAAAAAAACATATGGAACTCGGTCGGTAACTCAGCTATATGATGCTCGTATGCAAACCATTATTGCTCTTTAAATTCGGGCGACACTCGATCAGTAACACGGCTAATTGAGTGTCGTTTGTTAGAAGCATTTGTTTTTGCATAAATGTGGTGTCAAGTCGTTAACCTGGCCGTATGAACTCAATATAATTTGTATATGCATGTGCAGTTGTGGAGATCTGATGTGAGCTTGTTGTGTTGTAATAATTGCAACATAAAAGATAAGTTAAGGTTCTAGTACGCACATTTTCATTTTTTAAAAGTATTAAGAATATGAAATACTTGGTCCCGGTAACGCAACCGTGAAGAGTATTCCATATATAAATGTTTGAATTGTCTGAAATTGTTGTTTTTAAGTGTCCTTGTGAAAATATATACTATCTAATCATATTCAAAAGAATGTTTTATTCATGAATCATTGTTGCTATTTTAAATGCTACATTTATAGAAGTAATATCCACACTATGCTATTTCTATATGTCTACAAATAGCTAATATACCTTTAATCTAAAGATATATATGCACACATTTTGCATGTAAGACATTCATTTTAATCTTTTTAAAGAGAAGACATTTTAAAATGAGCTAAAATGAGATTGGCAATATGTACATCACGATGCATATGTCTTATACTGTATCAATTTTCTTTTGAAGTGATAACATGTAAAATATCGTGGGGAGGTCACCTAATAAAAATGTAACCTATCAAGTGAGTTCAACATAAGAATATTTAAACTTCTTGAAACTTACATAAATATATATACAGAAGGGCATTATTTTTTCAAATTTGAAAAAAATTTATAGATTTTAAAAGAAAAGTGTACATTATATTCCTAACAAAATTCACAAATAAGGGGTTTTACAAACATGTTTTGAACGCACATGATATGGTAGTTTTACACATATTGAACCCCCCGAGTAAAATATAAACTCACGTCTTATGTTCTATCATAATATTTTGAAATCTTTTGGGGTTTTAACCTGTTCTATTGGATCTGGATGACTTTTCTTAGGAGTTACTTGTTTTTATTGCATTTTGCACGATTAAACATAGCATTTTAAAGTGAAAATGACTATCAACCTGAATGAATATAATCTTGCACAATTTTTTAAAGTCTTTAAGTCACGTGTATGGTTTGTCTGAACTAGTGTGAGAGAGCAATATGCAAAATATAAACTCATGTCTTATGGTTTATTGCAATATCTTTTTGTTGCAAAACATATACACTAATTTTTTTGTTCTGTCTGCTAATAATTTGTTGCGAATAGTGCTATGAACATACTTGTACATACTCCAGTTTCTCTCCGAACTTGATTTTTTTGCACATTGCATTAGTACTTTGATTGCAAGGGGATATAGGTCGACTAATTCTCTCCACCATTTATCATCCACCACTTCTATGTAGGTTGTTCTTTTGCCATTGATTGTACAAAATTATTGGAAAAAAGACCTTCTTTTAGTCTAAATGCACTCATTTCTTTGATACAACCAATTCGATACTGAACATTGGAGTAGAATGTGTTGACCACGTGATAGAAACCACTGACCACCTTTGTACTAGACAAAAAATCTAAATTCCAATACTACGGATCGAGCATACAAGCCACACTAGGCAGTGGACTATGAGCGCTCTTCCATCTTGCATAAAAATACTTGGCCAAAATTCTTCGTTGTTTGACAGAGGTAGTCGCCACTCCTTCTCTATTATAAACTCTTTAGCTCCTCAGGATTTTGAAGACTTTGTTAGGCTGACCACCATGTTATCCACACTTTGCCCATATTTGGCGCCTTCTGATCAAGGTTGCAAATCGCGAACATAATGAACATCATTACATGGTGTGTATCCATTACACTCCTCCACCAAGCAGACTTGTTTATGGACCCATATAGACATGAAATTTTCTCTTTGACCTTTTCTTTCTGCTCAAGATGCCATTCCTCAAAGGCCGTACAGTTGAAAGTGTCACTTACAACGCACTTATTGCGGAGAAGTGATTCCAATGTATAAAAGTGCGTGCAAAACTGAGTTTCAACAGGAAGTTTCAACATCATAGACATGCGTGTTCTGTACAACAAAGCACTCTTTGTCATTTTAAGATGAATTTTACAAGTTGTCACTGTTAAGTATGGAGCCTGATTTACCCTTGTAATTTTCTATGGTAAAAGTGCACATTTGTAAGGCCCCCATTATGAGGAGAAGCCATCGTGCGTGAAGGAAAATCACTCACCGGAAACCAAAATTTTCACGGACAAGAATCAGGGGCAACTTTAAAGGCCTCGGGGGCAGAGCCCCCCGAGACTTTTTTTTCGCCAGAATATTATGGCCGAACGGCGGCCGGAAACTGGTCAGAAAACAACTGGTCAGTTGGCCGGTGGCCGGTAGTCAATGGCCGATGGCCGGAAGTCAATGGCCGGTGGCTGGTGGTCGGAAGTCAATGGCCGGTGGCTGGTGGTCGGAAGTCAATGGCCGGTGGCCGGTGGCCGGTGGCCGAATTCAAAAGCGGACTTGTCTTCTCAAGGGCGGACACACATGGGCGGATTGGAGGGTCCGATTTGGACTTATTCGCACAAGGGCGGCTACACATGGCTGTCTCTCATAAGAGAGGGCAGCCCTTTTGGCCTATAAAAGGAGGCCATTTCTACACACATTTCATAGTGTGAAGTTGATGCAACAAGGTGAGTGTGAGGTGGTGAGAGTGAAGCAAGGCGGGAGCTCTATCAAGGGTTTAATCCCTTTGTAAACTACTTCTTCTTTTGAAGTGCTAAAGCCATTGAGTGGCTGCTTTCCCGTGGACGTAGCCCACATTGGGTGAACCACGTATATCGTGTGTACTCTCTCTCTCTCTCTCTGTCTCTCTCTCTCTCTCTCTACTCTATAATCTCTTTTGTGTGAAATCTATCTCTCTCCATTAAGTAATCTACTCAAAAATCTATTTAGCTACGTCTTATTTCCTAGCAACTGGTATCAGAGAAACGTTTGCTCGTAGCTAAATTATCTCAAGGAAAGGATTCCTTGAATTGAGTGGGAGTTATGGCGGAGGAAGGGAAGCTCAAGATTGAGAAGTTCAACGGCAAAAACTACCAACATTGACCTCTATTTGCCACTAGGCGGTCTTGCGAAGAAGCCCGCAACAATGGCAGATGAAGCATGGATTGTCCTTGATCGAAAGGCACTGGGAACAATTCGGTTAAGCTTGGCGTCAACGGTGGCCTTCAATGTTTCGGAGATGAAGACCACGGAGGACTTGATGAAGTCACTTGACGACTTCTATGAGAAACCATCGGCATCCAATTAGGTATTTCTTATGAAGCACTTGTTCAATCTAAAGATGGTAGAGAATGGTTCAGTTGCAGAACACCTAAATGACTTTAACACAAACATAAGTCAACTTCGATTAGTGAAAATCAATTTCGATGACGAAGTGCGAGCTCTCCTTATACTATCATCTCTACCGGATAGTTGGGACAACCTTGTGATGGCTGTAAGTAATTCTATCTCTGGCACAAATACTCTTAAGTTTGATGATGTTGTGGGTGTTCTCCTAAGCGAGGAAATGCGAAGGAGAAGCACAGGAGAATCATCAAGTGCTGCACTATCAGTGGAAACAAGAGGAAGTCTTAAGGAGAGGTTCAAAAACCAAAAGGGTCGTGATCGCTCAAGGCGGAGCAAGTCACGCACAAAGTCAGTTCTTGAATGTTGGAGCTGCGGCAAGAAGGGCCACGTCAAGAAGGATTGCTGGTCCAAGAAGAAGAAGGAGACAGAGTCTCAAGGCAACAAGCCAACATCGGAGGCCAATGTGGCAGGTAAAGTAGAGCAAGATGCTCTAATTCTCTCATTAGACAATGTGTCTAATTCCTGGATAGTAGATTCCGGGGCTTCATTCCATGCGACACCACACAAGCAACATTTCCAAGACTACACCAAAGGTAATTTTGGGTATGTATACTTGGGAGATGATGAAGCTTGTGAGATTGTCGGCAAAGGTACAGTTTCTGTCAAAACTGCTAACGGAAATGAATGGAAGCTTAAAGATGTTAGGCATGTTCCTTCTCTTCGCAAAAATTTGATCTCTACAGGACAATTGGACGATGAAGGTCACAACATTGCATTCGGAAACAAACGGTGGAAGATCTCAAAGGGATCTTTGGTGATTGCCAAGGGTGAAAAAGTCGGTACACTTTACTTGTGTACTGTTAACACGCAACCTTCAGCTTGTGCAACAACTACAGAAGTTGACAGTGCGGTGTGGCACTACCGACTTGGGCATATGAGTGCCAAAGGAATGCAAATCCTTCAAACAAAGAAGCTTCTACCAGGTTTGAAAGAAGTGGACTTAGAGTTCTGTGAAGATTGTGTTTATGGTAAACAAAAGAGGGTAAAATTTCAAAAATCAGGAAATGAAAGAAAAAAAAAACTTGAGTTGGTTCATTCTGATGTTTGGGGTCCTGCAAGTACACCATCACTTGGTGGCTCATTGTACTATGTAACATTCATAGACGATGCGACTAGAAAAACATGGGTTTATGTCATGAAGAATAAATCCGATGTATTTTCCATATTTCAAAGGTGGAAAGCCTTTGTGGAGAATGAAACAGGTACCAAGGTTAAATGCTTCACATCCCACAATGGAGGCGAATATTGCAGCCAAGCTTTTGAAAGTTTTTGTGCTAGCAATTGCATTCGGAGGCAAAGGACAACCCCAAGGACACCTCAACAAAATGGGATTTCGGAAAGGATGAACAGGACAATCATGGAACGGGCACGAAGCATGCGGCTACATGCAGGCCTACCGCTTGAGCTTTGGGCGGAAGTTGTAAGTACGTCTGTGTACTTAATCAATCGGTCACCCTCAACGGCATTGGATGGGGGAGTTCCAGAAGAGGCATGGACAGGTAAACCGGTGAATTATGCATTTCTCAAAGTGTTTGGGTGTGAGGCTTTCATGCACATAGATAGAAGCCTAAGATCAAATTTAGATGCAAAGTCCAAAAAGTGTTTCTTCATTGGCTATGGAGAAGGAGACTTTGGGTATCGCCTATGGAATCCTGAAGATGGTAAAATCTTAAGGAGTAGGGATGTAATTTTTAACGAACAAAATATGTACAAAGATTACTTGGAAAGAAAACAAACAAAAGAAACAGGTGATGAGTACATGGAGCTTGAGGACGGTGAAGACTCAAGGACTGCAAACGGTGACAATGTGCAACAACGTCAACCAAATGAGGAGCCTCAACCTATTCCCCGAAGATCTACAAGAGCAAGTAGACCTCCAGAAAGGTTTGTTCCTTCCTTCAAACATCTCTTGATCTCAGATTCTGGAGAGCCGGAATCATATGAAGAAGCTATGCAACATGAATCCAAAGAAGAATGACGAAGAGCATGCAAGTGGAGATGGACTCACTACATCGCAACCAAACATGGGAGTTGGTTGAGTTGCCTAAAGGTAAGCGGACACTTCAAAACAAATGGGTGTACAAGCTAAAGGAAGAAGAAGGTGGGAAGAAAAGGTACAAGTCTAGGCTTGTGGTAAAAGGTTTTTCTCAAAAGAAAGGTATTGACTTCAATGAAATATTTTCTCTTGTTGTAAAAATGAACTCAACTAGGCTTGTCTTAAGCCTTGTGGCTGCTCATGATCTAAATCTTGAGCAAATATATGTAAATACGGCATTCCCACACGGTGACTTAGAGGAGGAAATCTACATGCTTCAACCAAAGGGGTATGAAGTAAAAGGTAAGGAGAAAATGGTTTGCAGATTAAAGAAGAGCTTGTATGGTTTAAAGCAAGCATCAAGAAAATGGTACTTGAAGTTTGATCGATGGATGTTGGATCATGGATTCACAAGATGCAACTCGGATCACTGCGTCTACACGAAGAATTTGGGAGATGGAAAATTCATCATCCTAATGTTGTATGTTGATGACATGTTGATTGCAAGTGCTAACATGCAGGACATCAAAGACCTAAAAGAGGAGCTGTCCAAATCTTTTTCAATGAAAGATTTAGGTGCTGCAAAGAGGATACTTGGTATGAAAATATCAAGGGACAGGACGAAGAAGACAATAAAGCTATCTCAAGAAGATTACATCAAGAAGGTACTAGAAAGGTTTGCAATGCAAAATGCAAAACCAATTTCTACAGCTTTGGCTGGTCATTTTAAACTAACGAAGGATATGTGTCCAAAGACACAAGAGGAGATAGCCTATATGTCTAAAGTTCCATATGCTGCAGCGGTAGGTTCTTTAATGTATGCTATGGTCTGGACAAGGCCAGACATTGCACATGCAGTGGGAGTTGTGAGTAGGTTCATGGACAACCCAGGTAAAGAGCATTGGCAAGCTGTGAAGTGGATACTTAGGTATCTAAAAGGGACAACAACAAATGCTTTGTATTTTGGAGGAACTGATATTTTTCTAGAAGGATATGCTGATGCAGATATGGCAGGTGACAAAGATACTCGAAGGAGCACTACTGGCTATGTGTTCACGGTTGGAGGCACAGCAGTAAGCTGGGCTTCAAAGCTGCAGAAAGTGGTTTCACTTTCTACCACGGAAGCAGATTATGTAGCAATGACGGAGGCAAGCAAAGAAATTCTGTGGCTTCACAGATTCTTAGAAGAGCTTGGATTCAAACAAGACAATTGTGTCTTGTACAGTGATAGCCAAAGCGCTATCCATCTTGCGAAGAACTCAGCTTTTCATTCAAGGACAAAGCACATTGAGGTGAGATATCACTTCATACGCACTCTTTTGGAAGAGGGACAACTAAAGCTAGGAAAGGTGCATACAAGTGAAAATCCTGCAGACATGTTTACAAAGGTGGTCAACAAAGAGAAGTTGAGCTTTTGCTCATCTTCAATCGGCATTCAAGGATAAGAAGCCAGAATGGAAAGCAGTCACAGGTTTGGTTTGGAGATCAGTCTCCAAGTGGGAGATTGTTAAGTATGGAGCCTAATTTACCCTTGTAATTTTCTGTGGTAAAAGCGCACATTTGTAAGGCCCCCATTATGAGGAGAAGCCATCGTGCGTGAAGGAAAATCACTCACCGGAAACCAAAATTTTCACGGACAAGAATCAGGGGCAACTTTAAAGGCCTAGGGGGTGGAGGCTCCCAAGACTTTTTTTTTCGCCGGAATATTCTTTTTCGTCGGAATATTATGGCCGGACGGCGGCCGAAAAGTGGTCGGAAAACAACCGGTCGGTTGGCCGGTGGCCGGTAGTCAATGGCCGATGGCCGGTGGTCGGAAGTCAATGGCCGGTGGCTGGTGGTCGGAAGTCAATGGCTGGTGGCCGGTGGCCGAATTCAAAAGCGGCTTGTCTTCTCAAGGGCGGACACACATGGGCGGATTGGAGGGTCCGATTTGGACTTATTCGCACAAGGGCGGCTACACATGGCTGTCTCTCATAAGAGAGGGTAGCCCTTTTGGCCTATAAAAGGAGGCCATTTCTACACACATTTCATAGTGTGAAGTTGATGCAACAAGGTGAGTGTGAGGTGGTGAGAGTGAAGCAAGGCGGGAGCTCTATCAAGGGTTTAATCCCTTTGTAAACTACTTCTTCTTTTGAAGTGCTAAAGCCATTGAGTGGCTGCTTTCCCGTGGACGTAGCCCATATTGGGTGAACCACGTATATCGTGTGTACTCTCTCTCTCTCTCGCTCTCTCTCTCTCTCTCTCTACTCTATAATCTCTTGTGTGTGAAATCTATCTCTCTCCATTAAGTAATCTACTCAAAAATCTATTTAGCTACGTCTTATTTCCTAACAGTCACATTGTGTTAATTATTTTGGCAAACCATGTGGTTTCTTCACTTGTGTATCAATCCTGCAGCACCAAGTTTAAGCTATGCGTTACACAACCATTGGCGAAAACGTGTAGAAAATAATGTTTTATTAATTTTCTAGCATTTTTATAGTTCTTTGTATTGTCCATGGCTACTTGAATGACATGTTTAGCACAGATTTCTTTAGTTAGATTAATCAATACCTCAAAAATATATCTGCCACTTTTAATTGCACCAAAATTATCAATCGCTTTTCTGAACATTTCTCCCCTTGGATAAACCACCATTACATTGATCAATGGTCTTCTTTGAACATTAGACCAACCATCACTCACAATTGTGCATCCTGAAAGCGAAATATTTTCAAGTATTATTTTGGAAACACGCTCTTTGACTTCAATGTCATATTTGTCCAAGAGATCATTTCGTATCGTGTGATACAAAGAGGCTAAAAATCCTGGGCTAAACTCGTCGATTTTCTTCCATGCGGTCTTCCAACGATTGCTGTCTACCATGACTAGAGAACTTCCAGTGAAAAAAGTCGCTTTGGTAAGTGCAATTTATGCTTCTTCTAGACACTGCATTCGAAAGCTTTGATGCAACGATTTTTGACGCATTTTCCCAAGTCCACCTTCATTGTGATGCTTAAAAAGAACATTGCTTGACATTTCCTCTCCTTACGTAAGCTGCTCTGCAGGGTTAGTTGGTGTCACCACAGGGTCAAGAGAGCTAATATTTGGCTTTGACTTCTCTTGACATGCATCCATAATAGAGCTATGTATTCGTTGTCTATTGCCACCCTTTTTGGCGATCTCTTCTCTCAAACGCTTTGCAATTGCAAGCGCCTGAGGATGTTCACATTTCTTACAATTCTTTTTAATGCTACCCAAAAAATGGCCCCTAATACGTGGTGCACTGCCTGATTTTTTAGTGAAGAAAAATTTACATTGCCACTCCATATATCGGCTGCATATGTTGTGAGAATAACCACACTCTTTGCCAAGGTCTTTTTTATTATTTGCCTTCTTCATACCACTTGTGCTGACATTTTACTCCATTGCTTTCAATTTAATACTGAAGGCATAAGAACTAGATGTTCAGTTTTAAAAACATTTTTCTTCTTTTCAATATATATTAGAAAAACAGTCACTAAGAAAGTAATCAAATGTGCACAATATGAGATTTGCAATGCACTCTAGTCAATCCACATATCAATCACATATGTTGTAAGCAAACATACACATTTCAATGCACTCTCTACACGGCATTATGAATACAACAATGCTAGGAATTTGTCAATGCAATTATAAATATGATGATTAGTTATACATCCTCTTCGATTTATAAACAATAAAACACATCTATTTTCAAATGCTACAAAGAATAATCAATTTCTACACTGAAACGGTGATAATTATTTGCAAAACACATACGAAATAATATCTATGATTGGTCATGTTATGCACTAACAATATTTTATAATACATAATGTACTCCCTATATAAACCAATGCATAAAACAAGGCAATGAAATCCTCAATACAGTTACACAATTGAGGACTACTTGTACGCAATCAAGGATTGTAGCCCCCTTATGCATCCAATTCATATATAAAAGCTATTTTCACCCAAATAAGGATTATAGCTCTCATATTGTGCAGTGACAATGTATATCAACTCAAATCTATGATGGTGAAAAGTGCAAGACTTTAAGGATCTTTATATACCCAATACACTAGTATAGGGCATCCGACCCTTGACTATCGACCTGTCATTTACATATGCTCATCTTCTAAAATCATCGTCGATCCTTTCATGGACCAATGGCTTCGTCGTAATGAGCACGACTCTCCAAATTCTCAATTGTTTTGACTTCGTACCTTTATGTTTGGTGAAGGATTTAAATATTTTTAGAAGTGGTTACCGAATTAAGAATCACGCTCGGTCCAAAAAAAGACCTATAACTCAGGTCAAGATGATTGAACCCGGCGCTCAGATACACTCCCCATGGATTTTCCTAATCAAAGTGCCAAGGTTAGAAGAGGTTTTACTTTATATAACTATGTCCTCCATGCTTTTTTATATTTTTGACGAGCCCGCTGGGCAAAGGACATTCCCTGGCAGGTCCGTAGGGAAAATAATGAAACCCGATGGGCTAACCAGCTCTATTGGTTTTTGTAGGTCATCATCAAGATCAAATTAACAATTAACGTGATCACGTCTTTTTCTTGTGTACTTACTAGTGTTATTAACGTGATCAGACGATCATGATCATGTTAGTGAAATCCCTGTGGGAGGCATACAAAACACAGAAGATGGAGCGGATCATATATGTTAGAAAGAATGAATGAAAGTTATACTACCACCTACAAATTGCCAATATATGTGGGCTATGAGGAGACAAATACCAAATTGCACCCATGTTTGATATCAAGCATGGATGTAATTTGGTAGATGAATGAAAATTGAGATACATTAAAATAGCATCTAAATCTAAATGCTAAAACTACACGAATCTACTAGATAGAAAAGTATCCTCTTATAATCATCCCACGATGTAGATTTCATATTGTGGTCCAAAGCCGCATCATTGAAGTGCTAAAAAGAAACTCTTTGATGTTTTGCAACAATGGCTTTGATTTGTTTGTGATGCTCGCCTTGTTGTCATGGTCCTTGAGGTCGAGTGTGATGGCTTTGTCCTATGTAATTCCACGGCATGGTGATCGTCTATAGAGTCTTTTGATCTACGAAGAAGATTTTTCATTTCTCTTTATTTGGGCTCTTCTAGGTAGATTGTTCTCTCATCTCGTAAGAGTGCTATGTGATGTTTTTGGATCCTTAAAAGGAAGAGCTGAGGCATGTCTGGTACTCATGCTCCATGATAGTACTCAACACACTCCTTGAAGAGGCAATGATACCTCCCCCATATATCATAGTGTATTATGCCTCTACATATGTAATGATCCTAAGCGTCTTGAGCCCATGGCTACAAAGCTCACATGTCTTATCTTGTGATGGAACGTCTTCCAACCTTCATGTCTCTATTCTTAGCCTGTTAGCCGATAGCAATTTGTATGTGATGAGCGAGATGTGCACCCATATATTGAGGTTGAGCAATAAACCCATCCTCAAGAATGTGTCGAAGATGAACGCAAGAAATTCCATCTATATGACCCTAGAAGCAGTGGCGGCTTGATCCATGTTGTCTATATCTCAATCCTCAGATATCAACCATGATGAGTCACTGTCTAGTTCTAGATTGGTTAGGTTTTGGGGTTAAGCACGCAATTGTGCTAGGCATGTCAACTACCCTAGCCGCAATGTTTGGGAAAGGTTTGATTCAGCTTAGCCTTGAGCCGGTTGAAAATCGAGATTAGCAGTTGCAAACTATGGTAGGGTTAAGGAGCTGGTTTAGAGACGTCGAAATCTCGACGCATCTAGCAAGAGCTTTGTTTAGCCATTTTGAGCGAGGAAGGGTGCAAAGGATGCACCATGAGTGCGCGCATCTGCAACCAAAATCAGTAGGTCGAATGGTGCTTGCTACCCCAAACGCGATGCAGAAGTACGATTTCTTGTGTAACAAAAATGGGGGTGAGTTGCAAACCCATCAAGGGGGTAATTAGGTACAAAGCTGCCAACAAGGCTTGCATACATAATCCAACGGCCAAGATTCTCTACACGCTATGCTAACCACAAAAGCATTCAAGCTTTCTTGTCTCTAATCTGGTGCATTTTGATGATATTTTTTGGGGTGGGACGGGTCCTAGAGGGGCCCGTACTTTTAGTGGCACCTCTACCCTAAAGGGACCATCGTGCAAATCTACTAGTGTTTTGGATTTCTATCTTGACAAGGAGGAAACCTAGCTATTTAGGGGAAAAAAAATCCCAAGTCTAGCCATCAGTTTTAAAGAGGAACTTATTGACATAATTTGAAGGTTTTTACACCAAATTACATTAATTTTTTCAAAATTTTGTAGGTTTTCCCACCTTCAAATATAAAATTTAGAGGTAAATTTCAAAATTTGTAGGTGGGATTACAGTAAACCTAGGTTTTTACTTGCTGAGCCGAGGGTCCTTTTTTGGCTCCTTGAGCTCACAAACGGCCACATGGCATCAGCAAATAATTAAAAAAAAGCGTAACGAACAACAAATAAAGCAGCGCAAGCATATATTTCTTTACTTGTTTCTCCTCGCTGCTCGTCTTCTTCTTTGCAAGCAATGCCAAATAACCACGAGACCTTTCCTCGGCAGCAGACCTACTTGCTCTTGCTCCTTTCAACCTCCTCACTCTCTGCTCCCTTCACTGCAACCCGTCGTCTTTACTTGTTTGGCTCTTTGAGCCCACAAACGGTCATGTGTCTGAGGCCTTCATTATTTTTTAAGCGCAAAAAGCATCAGCAACTCAAAACTGAAAAGGCACCGCAGATGATGCAGGGGCAGAATATCTGGTAAGCATCATTGATTTCGGGTCCACAGGCAGCTTAATCCGCTGATAAATCCAGGGAAGAAACTACAATATTCGCTACAGTGGCAAGAAAGGTTGGGCTGTCTTCACCGGATGTGCAATAATTTGGTTGGCATATTATATGCTCCAAAAGTTGGGAAGGTTGCAGGCAAAACCCTGGGTATATATTTACCTGAGGGAAACTCTTCAAGCGTACAAACCCCCAATATGTGGTGCAAGATCGAGAGAGAAGGGACTCCCGTCAGTGTGCAGAAGCTCTTTGTTGGCACCAAATGTCTTTGTGAAGATTCCCACACACTTGCAGGCTATGGAATCCTCCCCGAGATGAATATTTTTGTTGGCACCAAATGTCTTTGTGAAGATCCCCACACACTTGCAGGCTATGGAATCCTCCCCGAGATGAATATTTTCTCTTCTTCTTCGCGTTGTCAGAGGCATGCAAGCTCATGTACTTCCACGTTCAAAGCTTGATTCCCTCAACACAAAAATTCCCCCACAACATTATGTTGTCGGTCTTGGGCAAGGTGCAATGGGTTTCACTACTCAATCTGATATTGGGCTTGCTTGTGCTGCCCATGATCTTCCTGACAGATCGGTCACTACGATTGGGAGTGCCATTGCGTCTTCAGGTGGGGTCGGTCATAGGTGCAGTAAGGATTCTGTAGGTGATGAAGAAGATGATGAGGAGGCACAGGATAAGGGTTCTGATGAAACCAGAAGTTTGATGAGTTTGAGGGGAAGGATGTGGGTTTGTTTGCTACTTCTGAATATGATGAGGATGACAAAGAAGCAGATGAGATTTTGGGGGTATTGACAAGAGGATGGACTCGAGAAGGAAGGACCGCAGAGAAGAGCAATTGAAGAAAGAGACCGAGAAGTACAGAGCTTCAAACTTAAAAATTACGGAGCAGTTTGCAAATTTAAAGGGAAAGCTGTCCACCTATGAGTACTGAAGAATGGGATAGCATTCCCGAAATTGGAGACTATTCTCTTTGCAATAAGAAGAAGAGGTTTGAGAGCTATATACCTGTCCCTGACACTCGCTTGAGAAAGCTAAGCAAGAAAAGGAACACGTGTCAGCACTGGACCCAAAAAGCAGGACAAATTTCTTTAAAACTTGACAAACCTGACTCGGTTGCAGGCTGCAAGAAATTTCATTGAGATAGGATGTAAAGAATGCCCCAGAAATGAAGATGTTTGGCCGGAGGCTTGCCGCTTATAAGCTTTGGATGTTAAAGCAAAGGCCGACGTTTTGGCCAGAGGAGTTAAAGCGATCCCCGATTCTATCAAGCTTTGGATGCAGGCGGTTAAGCTTAAGGATGGTGATGTAAGTAAAGGGAATGAAGATGGCTGCACGGAGAGCTTGCAAAAGCTGCAGCTAGCTAAGGTGTCATTCACTGCATTAACTTCCACTCTGCACGCAGTTTGTCAGCTGGGCGGTGGCAGCAACGAACGCTCAGTTTAGGAGGTCATGTGCGCAAACAAGCGGTCGGCTAGCCCCGTTCCAAATGCAACTGAACGTTGGAACGACCGTGTCATGTGCACGCTACATCTGTAAGGTTTGGAAAGCTCTTGTTGAACTAGAGAATGAGGATGAGGATGATGGAAGAGTGTTACTCGCTCATGCACTGAGTGTTTCCCCCTCATGCAGTGTTGCTTTGGCTAGCTCTTGCTCGATTGGAATCTTACGACCAAGCTAAGAAAGTTTTAACAAATAGGGCCTGAGAAATGCTTCCTATTGAGCCTGATATTTGGATTACTGGAGCCAAGCTTGAGGAGGCAAATGGAAACATCGAAATAATGTCCAAAATTATAGAGAGGGCAATCAGATCTTTGCAGAGGGAGGGTGTTGACATATATAGACCGAGAAGCATGGATGAAAGAGGCAGATGCAGCTTAAAGAGCTGGTTTTGTTGCTACTTGCCATGCTATAATAAAGACTACTATTGGAATAAGTGTGGAGGAAGAAGACCGCAAACGTACATGGATTGCTAATGCAGATGAATGTAAGAAGAGGGGATTGATTGAGACTACAAGAGCACTTTATGTGCATGCACTTTCATGCTACAAGAATAATCTCCTCAGAATTTGGCACTGCCGCAAAGGCTTGTTTACTTGCTAATGTGCTTCGGTGGTTTCTTGAGCCGAGAGTTGGCCACTTGGCATGATCTAGGCTACCACCCTAGACCCAAATCAATGGCAAGGAGCCTCCTGTAAAAAAAATCACGCTGCATTTAATATTAGCCTATCATTGCTTTTTTGTTGAACATGCCTACATTAAAAAGGCGCTCTCGTTGCAGCGGTGAAACACACCCATAGCATTTCTACTCCAATATCCATTATCATCTCTTTCGCGATTTCGCATGTCAATTGTCGCACTCCTTGCAAGCACACGTTTAGCATGAGAGCGAAGTTGATGAAAAAGGGTAGGTAAAATCTACGTATGATAGCATGCTACTGCATGGCCGTCGAGTTGCATAATTGAGGAGTAGCCCTGCTTGGTCTGCAAGGAAAGCCCGCACTGCAAATAGGAAACTGGCTACAACATAAGGCAGGAGAAAGAGTTGACGGCCAACAGAGAGATGATGTAATTTTAACAAGGCAAAATCTATCGAAAAGCACCCATAACTCTTATATAATGAACCTTCGACATAGATTATGAAATTAGATCTTCTTCTCTTTAAGCTTAATCATTATGTCACATCTATTGTATTTGTCTTAATGCGTGTTTTGTGTCTGGCAGGGAGGACATAAATTCACAACACTCGATGTTTCAATCGCACAGGTGCGACTCCAACTTGACAACACTACAAGGTTCGTTATCTGTATCCAATACCCCATGACTATGCATTTGCTTGGCACAACACATAAACGCTATGAAACAGGGCACGGCTTCCGTTTCTTATAATTTTTGGAGAGACCACAATGCCAACTCTCCACCGTACTTTTGTATGACACCTCTTCATGACGTGCATTGTATACCACGCAGTTTCGATCTGTGACATTTTATTGCAAGAAGATATGTTTAACTATTCACATTGCTTTTTTGTAGCTTCACTCAAACATTGTCCTCCGGCTTGCACAATTGGATGACATTTGTACACGATTATCAGGTCGGAAGTGTAGTTCAATTTTTTTTAATCTGATTATGCTTTCTTTATTTTTTAGTTTGTCAAAGATTCCTTAAGTTTAGTTTGGCCACATGTTTTCCTCAACAGTGCATGCTCAATTTTGATCATCGTATCTATATATCAAATAGACATGCATTTCTTTTCTCATATTTGGCAATTCAACTTAAATATTGAAATAAAGTAAAATTGACTATGCTTGATTGAAAATGGTCGATATTACTAGGTTGAATGGTGCAATCTGCAAACAACCATCAAATTAGGTTAAGTTGCAACCCTTTTGCTCGATTCAATGACTCTCTTTAGTAACTCTTTGTCGTATATGGAGCACTATGGGGCAATCTTCCCAATGCTCATGAAGTCCCCAAGCTTAGGTATTATTGGTGCTTATCAATTGGTTCTCCTCATTTTCTTGTGTCACCAAAACAAAACCCAAGGCGACAATAATCACAACCAGCTAACTAAGTAGCCAACCGTGCTCCAAAATCTATCAGATTATGTACGGCAAAGGCCCACCAAGCAAGACTAGTTTTGAGCACTGGCCCGGCTACTGGCCGGCCCTCCGCCTTCTGTCACGTTCTGTGGATGTATCATGTGGTGCCTTTCCCAAGACCGGGAGTAGAAATCTAGATAAATATTTACGTTGCGTAAGGTTGGGGAAAGGGGCAGCACACGCTACAAATCCCTAGGGCACGGATCGGACTGGGGGCCGGGGCCCATTATCTCTCTCTCTCTCACACACACACACACACACACATCTCGGATCTCCGGTGGACGAGCGGGAGCACTCCTGTGCATTAATTTGCAGCTACAGCTTTCAGTTGGACAATTTGCGTGGCGAGGCCGCCCGAGCCGGTTGCCAGCCAAGTGGTAGCATCGAATCCTGCACCTCGCGCGGCCAGTGCTCTACCGCTCCACCTCATTTAAGCGCAGCTAATTGGTGCAGACCCGCTTAAATTTTGGGTGACCGGCCCTGCCAGTCACGCTCACCTACAGCGTGGCTAGCAGGCCGATATTTAACTACCTTCACCCTTCTCTTCTATGCTTGGTTGCATGTTGGCAATTTCAAAGGTGCAACTCAATCAACCAATTGCTCTTGCTAGGAGATTCTGCAATGACAATCTAAACAGGACCCCAATGTTGTTCAATACCTGCATCCTCCCTAAAGACGAAGACTTTGGCCTTAGACTAATATTGGACCAGGTGGATATTGAGTGCATTGCTTGTAGATTCGATGTTGCTAAAAAGTATATATTATCAGAGAGAAGCTGTGTCAGACCATGCGAGGGAGCCTTGATGGCGGTGCACGAGGTCAAGGAAGAGCTACAAATGTGGCTACACCCAAGCCACTCTTCATTCAGCCAAGATTAAATTTTACATTGTAAACTCAAAGTATTGTCTCACCAATTGTGCCAAATGGAGGATCAGCAGCATTGACGTCCAACTATACCACGACTTTGATCAAGCACCCGAAAACATTTGTGCTCCCACCTAGCTAGAGGTGCAAACCATGGTGGCCATTGTCATGTGCAGAGATCCCTTTTTCATAGCTGGTCGAATAGGCACTACCAAATTCCTTGTGCCCACATGTACAATGTCACGTGCCGCTGATGCAGAGCATAGTGTTCAAGCTTAACTATGAAATTTGCAAAATGGAATCCAAAAACTTATATACATGCTTAAAATGGACACTAGATTACATACGGCCGACAAGACACTTTCACAAATGAGATTCTCAAACTTGGATATTTCTTCCTGCATGGTTGCCTCCTCTATGAACATCACATTGTAACACTAGCTACTAGTAACTCCCTTGAGCATAGAAACTACCTGTCGCATTGTGGGTCGCTTGGAAGGAATATCCTGAACACAATCACATGCGATCTGTAAAAACTGTAGCATTTCACATTGATTGTCCCTGTGATCTGCTTGTAGAAGCCATGGATCTAGTGCCTCAGACCAACGCCTCTCATTCACAAGCTGCCTTACCCAGCCTACCAGATTTGTGTCTTCAAAAAACTCCTTGTCTGTAGGTCTCTTCCCAGTGAGAAGCTCTAGCAAGATCACCCCAAATGAGTATATGTCCCCTTTGAACGTGCACCTAAAGCTTTGGTAGTACTCTGGAGGCACATAGCCAGGTGTCCCTGCCAATGTGCTCACACTCAGGTGAGTGTCCAGTGCACTTATTAGCCTTGCCATGCCAAAGTCAGACACTCTAGCTTCAAGATTTTTGTCAAGCAACACGTTGCTTGACTTTATGTCCCTATGGATTATGTGGGGCGGCCACTCGTGATGTAGAAAGCACAGCCCTCGAGCTGCACCGCACGCAATTTGCTTCCGATTTTGCCATGTCAGCTTCTGTTTCATCCCCTCATGATCTCCATGCAGCCTGTCATCTAAGCTTCCACCTTCCATGTACTCATACACTAACAACCTCTCTTCGCCCACCTTGCAATAGCCTAACAAGGGCACCAAGTTTCTATGCTTGATCTTGCCCAAAGTCTCCATCTCTGCTGTGAATTCTCTGTCTCCTTGATAGCTGAATTGCAGCAGCTTCTTGATGGCAACCGTAGACCCATCTTTTAACTCAGCTTTGTACACCTCTCCAAAGCCCCCTATGCCAATGAGGCTGTCCAGGCTAAAACCGTTTGTTGCCTCTATAAGCTGTGCAAACGTGAGCTTTTTAAGAGGCCTCTCGAAGGTAGCCACATTGATGCTAAGGGGCTCTCTCTCCCCTCCTATGTTCCAGTTGCTGTTGCCATGGCATGATGCTAGATGAAGATTGCTGAGCAACTCATCGGTGTCTTTTTGTCTCTTCTTAGCCCTCAACACGATACCCCACACTGTCAACATACACATTAGTGCAAGAGCTATGAGAATCCCCATAACAATGCTGTTGGCCCATGGCAACACAGTAAAGTGGTTATGATTAATGCATACTCCACCCGCACCACCACTGATGCATCTCTCAGATGTAGTCTTGTTATCTTCCGACACATTGCCACAAGGTGGCAGGGGTTCACCACATAGACCCGGGTTGTGTTCAAAACCAGCTGAAGGAGCAATGCTGAGCTGCCCTGTTGAAGGGATTGGGCCAGAGAAGTTGTTGTTAGACACATCAATTTGAACCAGAAAGGAGCAATTCGCAAGTGGCCAAAGGCCTCCTTCAAGCTTGTTATAGGAGAGGTCCAGAACTCCTATGGTTCTGAGATGCATAAAGCTGGCAGGGATGGCACCCTCCAGCAAGTTATGCCCAAGGCTCAACATCATTAGGGCAGTGAGATATCCGATATCTTGGGGTATGCTGCCCTCCAGTCTGTTGTAGGAGAGGTCCAGTACCTGTATACTACTGAGGTCTGGATCATCATTCAACAGGTCTCCTGCATAGAGTCTAGAGGAGTTACATGAATTCATCAATGCAGTTGGGGATAGAGCTTCTGGAGTTATGCCCGCAAACTCCAATAAAGTCCCCAGTCCTCTACAACCACTGCCCTGATTTCGTATGAATGCAAACACTTGACCATGCAGGCGATCGACACGCCCATTTACATGGCGACCAATTCCTGGAGGGATGTGACCACTCAAGAAATTGCTGTTGAGATCAACCCATAGAAATTTGCTAGCATTTGCAATCTCAGAAGGTATAGGTCCTGAGAGGCTGTTGTTGCCCATTTCTAGCATTGTCAGCTGCTGCATGCTCCCTATGAAAGCGGGGATGCTCCCTGTGAGCTGGTTGTTGGAGAGTAGGAGCCATTGCATTTCAGTGCAATTGGAGAGCTCATCGGGTAACAGACCAGAAAGAAAGTTGTTATTTAGAATCAAAACTCTCAGTTTGGACAGCAGCCCTATCTCTTTTGGAATCTGTCCAGTGAACTCATTGTACCACATCGACAAGCTCTCCAAGTTTGACAGGCACCCGACTTCAGGAGGTATCTCACCTTGCAGATGATTGAAGCTGAGGTCCAGCGCCTTGAGCTTGCTGCAATTAGCGAGAGCTGCTGGAATTTCTCCTACAAAGCCATTGTTGGGGAGCATCAATTTCTCCAAGGCTGAGAATGGATTAAAGCATAATTGTGATGGAATAGGACCACTCAGCTTGTTGGAGCCTAGGTCCAGAACCTTCAAATTGTTCAAGGTCGTGATCGCCATTGCAGGTAGTGGGCCTGTGAAGGCATTGAAGGTAAGAAGCAAGCTCTCTAAGCTGCGAAAACGGGTGACAACTTCTGCTGGGAATCTGCCTGAGAGCTTGTTGCTGGCCAAGTTGAGGTATCGGAGGGAGTTACAGGAGCTGAATGAAGAAGGAATTGTACCAGAGAGGTTGTTGACGGAGAGGTCCAGGTGCACTAGGGTAGGGCATGCATTTCCAATTTCCTGTAGTATGGAGCCAGTGAATGAATTGTTCGAGAGGTCCAGGACTTTGATGCTGTCAAGACTACCCAGCGATGCTGGCATCCCGTTTCCTATTCTGTTGTTAGAAAGGTTGAGATACTCAAGACTGCTGCATTTGTCAAGGGAGACGGGGACCTCCCCTGTGAAGGCATTAGAGGACAGGTCAACTGAAATCATGCCTGCGCATTGTCTGAAGATACTGTCATATATGGGTCCTGAAAAATTGTTGAAGGAGAGGTCGAGCACTTGCACATGATGAGCACATCCTCCAGCACCTGCCTGCACGTACCCATCACAATTTGTGAGCAAATCCGGAGGCAGCTGGCCACTGAAGGAATTGGAAGAGAGATGAAGCTCTTGCAGGGAAGGGCATTGGCTGATGATGGCAGAGGGTACATTTCCCGTCAAACGGTTGTAAGAGAGATCAAGCAGCTGGAGACTCCCGCAGCCGTCTGTGAAAATGGTATGTGGGAGAGAGCCCGTGAGGCTATTGTGCGAGAGATCCACCACTTGAATAGTCGAGCCACACGCGCGGAACAAGTTCGTGGGGACTACTCCCTCTATTACATTGTTGGCAAGGATGAGGGTTTCAAGACTCGCACAGCTCGTCCCAATCGTTACATCTTCCACAAAATGCAGCTGATTGCCGGACAGGTCCAGAAGCTTGAGCTGGTCGAGTGGCTCTAGTAGGGAGGCTAGCACCACATCTCCTTCAAGGCCTGCATTTTGGAGCTCTAGCTGCACTACCCTCTTCGATGTCGTGCATGTTATTCCATACCAAGAACAGGGATCGGCCTCATATGTAGAGCTAACTGGACCCTGATCTTTCCATGTAGACAAGGCCCCAGCAGAGCCTTGTGTAAGCTGCGCTTTGAACCGCAGCAATGCTTCCATGTCTCTCGCCTGATCACCTGTGTTGGCATGCTCATCAAGAAGCCTGCGATTTGCATGTCGATCAAGCTGCAAATGCATACTATACTGCTGGTGTTGAGGATGCGCCGACTGCATCGGGGAGCAGATCAGGCAAAGAGTACAGGCCGAGAGCATGGACAGGATACACAAAGGCTGTGTATTAATGCTCAAACGAACCCTTTGAGTTCCCATGACTAATCTATGCAGATCATCAGAAGAAGATGATGTGAAGAGAAGTACAGGTGCTTTCGCATGCCAAACTTAGCAGCTGATAGGAGCTGTGATATTGCATGCGCGCAATAAAGTATGACTGTGGCTGAGTATCTGAGTCGTGAAGAACAGACCAGGCCTCCTTCAAGGTTGACATGTTGCTACCTAAAGTTGAGCCGATCAGGCAAACTTAATAATATTATTGGTAGTTTGTAGACAAAGGTGAAAATGGTGGGTGGTGGCCGGCCTATAACAAATCAGCCAGTGCGTTATATAGTGTAGAATTAATATATGAATTGAGGAGGCACTATTTTAAAAAGTGAAATCAGTAACTTACAACAGATGTTTTGGTGAAAAACTGAGATTGTTAATATTGTGTACCATGATTTTTATACGCTGTCAAAGGTCTCATGCTAGCTAGCAACTGAGCATGTCATAAGAATGGGGATCCCTTGAGCTTAATAAATTCTTGGGGGAAGAAATGCGGGACTCGGGAGTCTCGGGGAGAGAGCAGTGAATACCAACTGGGCGACGTTATATGCTACATGCTGCTTACGCTCTTTTGGGGGGGGGGAGGGAGATCAGAGATGGGCATCACTGCTCAGATGGGCGTCGACCATGGACCATGGTAGATCAGCAGCACGCGCGCGCGAGCGCATGCGTGCAAAGGGGGCAAAAAGCAGTGAAGGACGTGGTGGAACCGTGGAGCTGATGGAAGGTAGACTGTAGTAGAAAGTGTGAAGTGTGAACTGAAGGTGGGAGTACAAGAGCGCGTGGGCTCTTTTGAAAAGGCAACGCCAGACCAGTGAGACAGGCACATGACATGAAATGTGTAGCTGGTCCACAGTTCCCGCTACCGCGAGAGATCAGAGAAAGCAATATATATGTAGACACTGACAGTTTTTTTTTTTTTTTTATAAAGCCTTCAAAGTTCATGTATTAAAGTTACCAGCTACGGTCTACGGTCGTCTCAGAGAGCGGGAGAGAGATTGCCATTGCGCTTGCGGCTTGCCCTGCAATATATAGCCTACCTAGACCTAGCTACCGCAGGCGCAGGTATGAAAATGTGCAGAGTTCTTTTTTTACCATAACAAGGCGTGAGATGTATAATATTAAAGAGAGAGCAAAATTACAAAATATGAGTCAGACCAAGGTGACTGATAAATACAATTGTTGAATGGTAATAGAACCCAGAACTTGTACTGAGTTTCTGATGAGTCTGGTATACACAGACCGCTCCAAGACTGAACACAGCTTCACTTCAATCTTAGTCATTAGATAGATTGTTGATCAATTCCTCTATATTTGTGACCAGCCTCAAACCAGTAACGTATAGCTCAGCAGCCTTATCTCTCTCTGCCTTGCATTCCTCCATCATCTGATGCAGGTGGTCATTGGACCCCTTTAGGAGGACCTCTTCAATTTTGCTGCGATTAGCACCATTGTAAAACCCTAGGCAGTCATTACGGACTTTGTAGCTGGCCTTGTAAATACGACATTGGTCCAGCTTCAGTTGGTGTACCTGCAAGTTGACATTAGAAAATAATTTTCTCAGACTATTGGTCTGGTATGCACCGTCAAATAGCCTGTTGTTCCTATCTTTCCACACAATCCATAGAAACTCAGCTCTGATTCTGTTCCACAACGCAGCAAAGGTTTTGATCGAGTCTCCTAAAAGCAATTGTTTCCAATTTGGGGTGTAACCGAGGGCAGTTATCAATGGTGACAATATTTTGCTTGACCTTGGGCACTTGATAAAACGATGAGGGATGTCCTCTATGGTTCTACTGCACCTGCAAACAGATACCATTGTTGATATTAATATCCTTCATTCTCTTGCCTGACCATGTTGCTTTGTGTAGTAGCAACCACAGAAGGATAGAATGTTTGGCCTGAATTCCTCTATCCCATATATTTATGAATTTAAAGTTCCATTGTTTCCTGTCATAATTTGTGCGTCATCTCCTATTCAGTGTGACATGCAGGGGTTCCTCAAGAGCTGGAGGTATGCTAGGTGGGTGGGACAGTTTGAATCCCCCTTTCCAGTACAGGGCTTTAGGTGATAGTTGGTCTCTACAAGATAACGTCCAGATTTGGTCTTGAGGAAACAATGTCCTTCTGGTGATGATTAACCTAAGTTCCCACGGCTGTAGCATGTGCCTGGTTATAAGTTCAGCATCCGTTAACCACCGGTGGTCCTGAGTGTGCCACAGGTCTTTCCAAGTTTTTATCCCTTTACTATGGATTCTCCTAGCAGACCTTAGCTGGTTCGTGCCCAGAGGGGGGATGGGGGGGAGGGACCACCATAAGGATTCTTCGGCTCTGATGGGCCGGCTGAACTTGGACTCCCATTTCACTTTTATCATTTGTCTGTATCTATTCCCAGCTCCCCATAATGTCTTCACTAACTCTGAACCCTGTGGGAGAGTAGGGAATGGGCTGAAAAAATTCATGACCCAAGGCATATGTTGCCATCCTTTATGACCTTTGAGTTGAAACCCGTCAAGATGTCGAAATAGAAGTGTAGCCCATTCTTGTTCAAGGTTCTCAAGAGCCCTAAGAATAAGTTTGACTGATAGTTTGTCTGCCCAGGAGCTAAGGTCAGTGAGCCCTAAGCCCCCTAATTCCTTGGGCAAACAACATACTTTCCATTTTACTTTGGCCAATCCTCTTTTGTGGGGATCCCCAGACCACAAGAAGTTCCTACATACTCTCGAAATATCTTCCAAGTGTGACTCAGGGGGTCTCCAGCACGACAGAAAAAATAAGACATACGCTAAGAGAAAATGCTTGATCACCATCCCCCTACCTGCTAGAGAGGCTTGAAAACCCATCCACCTGTTAAGTTTGGAAGCGAATCTTTCTTAGACCCAATTCCACCTTTGAGCTAGAGTGACTTTGAACCCCATAGGGATACCCAATAATCTAAAGATGGTTCCCTCTTGGATTACTGAACAACCCTGATCTAGGATCCATTTAGGAAGAGGTGCTCTGGCTGCTCTAATGCCTGTTTTTTCGTGATTGATTCTGGAGCCAGAGGCAGAGCAAAAGATGCTGAGACAATCCCAAAAAGCTTTGAGGGATTCTTCATCATTGTTTAGCAGACCATTAGTGTCATCCGCAAACTGAGAGAGACATTGCTGATTACCATTAGGCAGAGTAATTCCTCTAATGGTCCCATTCTGAATTCTGTCTTTAATTAGCCAGTTTAAGGCATCAGCTACTATATCAAAAAGTAGAGGCACGAGGGGGCATCCTTGCCTGACAGACCTTGCTAAGCGAAAAGCTTTGGACAGCCCACAGTTTATAGCAACACGTGCTTTTGCATTCCCAAGAAGAGTTTGGACAAAAGAAACCAGTCTGGGACCAAAACCCATCCTAAGTAAGCTTTCTGTGAGGAAAGACCACTCAAGCCTGTCATAGGCTCTGTCAAAATCAATTTTGACAAAAATGTAATCCTGCCCTATCTCCTCGGCATATTCAATGCCTTCCCACATGGAGATCACAGCTTCCAGAATTCTTCTCCCCTTGATGAAACCCTTTTGCTCGGAAGAGAGCCAATTCATGAGGGTGGGAGTGATTCTCAAAGCAATAGCTTTGGCAAAAATTTTGTATGCAGAAGTTAACATAGTCAAAGGTCTCCAATTGGAAAGGATTTCTTTTGGACCCTTCTTGTGAAGCAGCTTGATGATGCCTGTATTGATAGGACTCGGGAGAGCCTTGTGATGGACAGATTCTTCCCAAATCATTAGCAAAATAGGAGCTAAAGTGGCCTTGAATATCTGATAAAATTCATCAGGCAATCCATCTATCCCTGGAGTTTTATTCGGTTTGAGAGATTCAATAGCTCTCTTGATTTCCTCTATTGACATGTTGGCTTCTAGTTGATCAGCAATCCAAGGAGGGATGACCCTTTTCCTACATTCCCATATGATATTCCGTACTCTGATTTTCTCTGGGTGAAGGCTCTCTAGAGGGCTGAAGAGCTCGTCAAAATGATTCCTTGCTATCTCAAGGTTTTCCTCCGGAGTGCTGGCTACTCCTTGGGGGGAAGATAGCATAGGAACCACTTCCCTTTGCTGTTTCTTCCTTAGCTTTTTGAAGATCTCTTTCGAGGGCTTGTCTATTCTACCTGCCCACCAGTCTCTGAAAAAGATGGAAGAGTGACGCATCGTAAGATCCTCTTCAAATCTGATTTTTTTAATGATTATATTTATTTTGAGCTGAATTTCTTCATCTTCCTTGCTCTTGGCTTCGAGTTCCACCAGCTCTGAGTAGATTAGGTCTCTCCTGGCTCTCCTTATGTCAGCTACTTCTTTCCTGAATCTTATTAGAGATTGTTGAGTCAACTTGATTGCTTCAGACCTGGCTTTGGCAGGGGTGATTCCTTTGGAAAAAGTCTGCACCCAAATGGCTTTAATGTGGTCTTGGACCTCCTGAAGCTTGAATAAAGTTGCGTCAGTATGGAACCAATGGTTCCTAATCTTTGTGTGCTTATCATCTAGGGTAATAACCAGCGGGTAGTGGTCTGAGGCACAGGAGGTGTACCTAGGCTTGTCTTTAACCCTATTAAATTCATTAGCAAGTTGAATGCTCAGATAACATCTGTCAAGTCTGGCTTTTCTGGCATTGTCTCCCTGAGAATAATTTTGCCAAGTGAAATCTCTTGGAGCACCTACATCCCAGAGATCTAACTCGTTTTTCAACAAGTCCCAACTGGCTTTTTCGGTTCCCGAGATAGTAGTCCCCTTCCTTTTGTACCTATCTTCTGAAGTTTCAACCATGTTCATATCTCCAAAAAGAACAACAGGTCCTTCTACTTTGGTGAGACTTTGCCAGAGTTTGGTTCCATCCGAAGTAGAACCTGCAGCATAAACTGAAACAAGGGTGCAACGCACTGGCTCTTCTATACACACGGATACCCAATGGTCCCCAGCGAGTGACTTCTGAGGGTTTATCCTCCAGTGGAGGGGGATCCCTAACGCAGTGCCTCCTGAACCTCTGTTATGGTTGGAGTGATGCCAGCAAAGGGTTTGTGAGATTGTCTTCAATATCTGCTGAAGCTCCTCTCCTGTAGTTTTAATCTCATGTAGACCAATGACATCAACTGGGTAGTTCAAAACCCAGTTTTTGATTTTCTAAGCTTTGTGGGGGTCTGAGATCCCCTTGACATTCCACGATAGGAGCTTCATTTATTAACCCTCCTATCTCTCATGTTCTTGTTCTGACCTCCCTTAGGGGAACTCTGAGATACAGAGTTATGGGCCCTCTTGTTGTCCTTATGGAAATCCATTGGAGCAGGCCCTGTTTCCTTCACAGAGGGGTCAGTGGCCACATTTTCCTTGTTGCTTTTGTCATCTTTATCGGATTTGTTTAGATCCAATTTCATCTCATAATCAGCTTCCTTGACTTGCCTTTCCAGCCTCGCTGCGGAGTCCTCCTCGTAGTCTGAGTCAGGGCAAGTAGAATCGACCACTTCTGAGTCCTCCCATTCAGGCAAGGTAGCTAGGAGGGCAAACCTGTTTACTTGTTTCCCCTTAAGTTTGGAATCCCTGCTCTTCTCTTCTTCCCCTCTGTTCATCTGCCTAGTTGGGGGGGAGGGATGAGGCTTACGGTTGACATTAGCTTCTGCGTTCGCCCCTTCTTTCGGCTTACTAGTGGGAACCTTCTCAGGTTTAGGGTTTTTTATTGAGCAGTCTTTGACAAAATGCCCCTTTGCCCCACAATGGAAGCACGCATTAGGCAAGTATTTGTAGGCCACGGGTTGGGAGAATGACTCACCATCGTCCAAGGCAATAATGATCTCAGCTGGCAGGTCTGTGGTAATATCCATTTCAATGAGAGCATGTGGATGCCAAGAGGGGATATAATCCCCTCTTGCTCTTCCTCTGAGCACTCTACCTAACTGGGCACCAATGGGTCTCAGGTGATTATGAAAATGCAAGGGGAGATTGGGGAACTCGACCCACACAGTGAAAGGAGTCAGAGCGTCTCTCTCAGGATTATACTCCTTATTCCATTTGAACAAGCAAAGGGGAGAAGACCTAATTAGCCACTGACCAGTACTCAGAACTTTAAATGCCATTTCAGCAGATTTAAACACAAATACATACTGATTTTTAGGCAGTGCTTGTATTGTTTCAACCTCTGCACCTATGTGCAGAGTTCTGAGTATGAGAAGGTAGCTCAAGCCATGAACGGTGACGGCTTGATGAAAACTGGAACTTATTAGTCTGGAAGAGCGGTATGTTTTCAGTTGGGAGACGAGCAATAAGATTTGAAAGTTGAGTGGCAGTCGTTGCCACATCGAGCTCTTTTATTATGAGCATGATGGTAGAAATAGTAGATGATTGCTGCTTCAATATTTAATAATATCCAAACCAATCATGCATTCAGGCATGACACATGATCTTGGGGTGGGACTTTGGCAGCTTCATGGATGACTCCTTACGACACTTTAGCATGCATGCTTGACGGAGGTAAAATGCAAGTCGGCGACTATGTCCACTTCTTGACTATAAAGTTGGGTTGTATTACTCTCAAAGGTAGGGATAGTCTCGAGCTCTGCCAAAATGGCACAGTTGATCAAGACAGGCAATGTTGATGATGCATACCAAGTAGAGGTAGCCCCTGCACTCTCATTACACAGCTATCATGCTAGATGCATGTACATGTCCGCAAGCTATATGGAAGTCCTTCAAGAAATGGTGGAAAGCAACTTCATACTGGTCATAAGTCAATCAAATTCTTTTAAGAAAAATTCAAATAAGTGATGATGCATACCAAGTAGAGGTAGCCCTTGCACTCTTATTACACGGCTATCATGTTAGATGCATGTACATGTCCACAAGCTATATGGAAGTCCTTCAAGGAATGGTGGAAAGCAACTTCATACTCGTCATAAGTGAATCCAATTCTTTTAAGAAAAATTCAAATGCAATGCAAGGACAAGCAACATCACATTGTAATGCCCACTATACTGAGCATATAGTGGGCCTAAGATCGCAAATAAATAAGAAGAGACTCAAAGAGTGATTTCCAACCAATGCTAACATATCTAGGTTTGTACTGTAAATTTCCCAGTAGATATTGAAAAATGCTTGTTTAGATTTCATTAGACCTTGATTTTCAAGGTCTAATGAAATCTTTGTTATGATTTCATTAGACCTTGATTTTCAAGGGCAGATTTTGGGCATTTTATTTATAAATCTCAATAATAGCTCAGATTGTCTATATATCTCGGATTAGCTTGCCCTGAAAAACAAATGCTTTAAGGACTCGACTTAGTAAGGACATGGCGAGAAAGAAGTAGCCTCCTCACATATAATCACTCTCGAGCATAGCTTAGCATAGTGATAATGAAGATGGAGAGATTGATAAGCATTTCTTTGAGCATAACTCTTGGTTGGATTTGCATTACATACCCAAGGGGTGTTGGTGTAGGCTCTCCACTTCTCATTGCTCAAGATTGGAGAAGGAGATGACTTATGTGCACAACACACAATGGGGGAGTGTGTGTATGGCTTATGGAGTATATGAGAGAGAGCGACGATTCAATTTTGCTACATTACTCTTGCTACAAGCCTATTGGCTCAAGCCTTGGGCTAGCCAATGCATGGCCCTAATCATAACAAGCAAGAGGTGTAGCATTTGGACAAGTGTCCTCCTTTCCCCCCTTTGAGAGAAATATCTTGATTATTTAATTGTTGCGTTTGGACAAGTGTCCTCCTTTCCCCCTTATGAGAGAAAGATCTTAATTATCTAATTGAGTCTCAGTTCTCATTGGACCTTCCTATAGGTGATCCAATAGGATTCAGACACATTATGAGGGAAATATCGCTAGGGGCCTGACATGTGGCCTTAATGCCTCTTGAGTCGTGGGCTTGCCTTGAGTGTGTGTGTGAGTGTTCTCTCTCATGTCCCTACCTTTAGGGCTCGCCTCCTCCTTTGTAGGACTCATCTTTGACTTCAACACCTCAAGCAACTTGGTCATCACAAGCACGACAAGCACCTTAGTCATCAAGCACCTCAAGCACCTTAGTCATGAAGCACGACAAGCACCTCAAGCACCTTAGTCATCAAGCACGACAAGCACCTCAAGCACGGGCCTAGCTTGCCTAAGGTCTAAATTGCCTAAAGGTCCTAGGTCTAAGGACTCTTATCACTAACCTTTGGAGGCCTTTAATGAAGATAACCCTAAGGTTTTTTAAGCTCCATTAGATGCACGTTGGTCTCTAGATCTCCTTTTGAACCCCTATTGAGATGTTGTAACATTAAATGGCCTAAAAACTTGTGTGTAGCGGAAATTAGCATGAACATAGTGGGCATTTCATTATAATAGATTCCTAATGAGAATTACAAGAGTGCTTGGGTGGAGAGAGCAACAAAAAGCATAACACCTAGTTAGATAGCATGAACAATACTTTTTAAAGAGAGAGAAATTAAGCTATTGACAACAGTTGAGGACCGAATTTTCTTGGAGCCGGTCCCCCCTCCAAAAGGCTTTGTATTATGGTTTCTCCCATCAAGAGAGACATTGTACAATACAATTCTTTGTGTTCCTTCAAGACTAGCTAGTGCAATGAAGATGAAAGCTTCATGCACTAAGCAAAACACTTAGCAAACACAACATCAATTATCTCCGGTCTCAGACCCAAGACCTCACACACCTTCGAAGATGGTGAGAGCTAGCAGGGTATGAGAGTAGATTGAGAGGAAGGAGTAGTCTTACGAGAAAGATGTTCATCTCCTCACATAATCACTCATATTAGCATAGCTTAGCTTAGTAATTAACATGGTAGAGGAGATGAGCATGCATTGAAGCTTGGCTCTTGGTTGGATTTGCATCACAAAGCCAAGAGTTGTTGGTGTAGGCCTCCCTTCTCACAAGCTTGGAGTAGGTGGTAAGCTTTCCATTAAAGCTTGAGAAGGAGAGAGAGTCTTCTTTACTTCACACATGAGATTGTGTGAGTGTGTGTGTGTGATAATGCCTTGCAAAAATCAGCCCCCCCTCTCTCTTGGTCAACCCCTCTTGCTATTTGCTCATGCTCTACTCTCATTGGACCTCCCCAGGCCTAGCCCATGGTAATTAAGCAGTATAAGTGATAGCCTTCTGACATGTGTCCCCCTTTCCCCTTTTGTGAGATCTTTAGGTAATTTAATAATTCAATTAAACTCTCATTGGACCCCTTTGCCTCTTGGCCAATAGGAATCAGGCAAGCCATTGGGCTGTTGAATGCTCATCGGACACCTTGGGAGACTGTCCAATAGTCTTCTAGAGGACTTAATTCTCATTGGTTCTTTTATTAAGTGTTTTTAAATTAATTAAACTAGATTTACTCTGGCCTAATTCTCATTGGTTCACCTCCAAGGCCATCCAATAGGAATTGGGTACACCTTGTGGGCATCTGGGCTAGGGAGCTGACATGTGTCCCTCATTCCCTTTGTGTAAAGGGAGCTTGTGTGTGTGTGTGTGTGTGTGTGTGACTTTGTCTCTCATCCCCTACAAGCAAGGCTCGCCCCCTCCTAAGTAGGGATTTGTAAAGACTTTTTTTCACACACACAAAGCATCCAATTCCCCCATGGTTGACCTTTGGACACAACCTTTGAATTTTGGAACCTTAGCATTTTGGAAGTCTTAATGGGCTGAACCTTAGGGTCTTTTTAGCCCATTGTTGCACATGGCTCTTTTGCAGATGGCCCCCCCTTTGGATCCCTATTTTCCCTCCTTTGGATCCCTACTGTGGCCGGTCTGTTAGCTTAACCAATATTCTAGCTTTTTCTCCCTTGGCACTTCCCCATATTAAATGATCAGTTTAACATGAGAAAATCATTTAGGAGAATTAGATATTGATTATTATGACATTACCTCTCTCTTGAAATCATAGTCGTCCTCGACTATGGTGTAGAGAAGATAAAGCATATTCATGAGTCCTTTTCTTAGCGGGTAGAGGATCCCTATTACCCTACGACATCATTCCACAATGGATGACTGGTCCATTTGGTGCTTGAGAGCCTGAGGCTGCTGCAAGCATGTCTGCACATTAGTCCTATCAATCTTCCATAGTAGAGTGACAAGCTCTACTTGGTGTTTCGGAGACGTCGTCTCCGCAAACTTGATCTAAGCATGCATACTACTTCATTTTTGTGCACAATAAAAAAAAAAGAGTCTTATAAGACAAAAACTTTGTTCATTTTTAACATTTTGTACATTTGCTTACTCTTGGGAAGCATTGTAAGCATTGACAAGGTTTAGGTTATCCTTTAATTGTATGCCTTGTATCCATCTAGCATCTTCAAAAGGATAATTCTTAAACTTAATAAGATATCGTCGGATAGTCTTACCGCCTCTTAGTACCTTGTCTTCATGTCGGATAATGGACTCGGGCTGCAGCACCTCCTCTTGGTCCTCGATCTTCGGTGGGTCTTCAATAGTTGGTTCTTGAGGTGGCTGTAATGGAATTTGCCTATTCAATTTGACAGTAGCGGAATTTAATGAGAGTACTTTCAAGAAATGATTTTGTGAGCATAGCGGGTTGACATAATTGAAGATAGCAACATAATCATAGCAATTAGTTAACTTGGCATAGACAATACTTTTGCAAGAGAGAGAATTTAGAGAACATGACAACAGTTGAGGACCCGATTTATGTGGAGCCAGTCCCCCCTCCAATAGGCATTTGTATTATGATTTCTCCCATAAAGAGAGACTTGTTACAATACATTCTTTGTGTTCCTTGTGACCTAGGTGAAGCAATGAAGATGGAAAGCTTCATGCATCACCATCACAGCATAACCTAAACTTGAAGAAAGCTTTAACTATACCAAGCCTCAGTCCCAAGACCTCAAACACCTTCGAAGGTGGAGAGAGCTAGTAGGGAATGAGGGTAGGGAAGAGGAAGAAGAAACATTCCATACGAGAAAGAGCTAGTTCCTCGCTTATCATAACTCTTGTGCTAGCATACATAATAGCATGGTAATGAAGAAGAAATAGATGGCAAGCTCAAGCATTGAAGCATGGCTCTTGGATGGATTTGCACTCCATAGCCAAGAGTGTTGGTGTAGGCTCTCAACCTCTACTTGCTTGGAGAAAGAGAGGGAGCTCTTGCACTTTGCATAGTACACAATGAGAGTGTTTGTGAGTGTGTGTGGGTGAGTATACCCCCTAAGCACCCGCCTAGCTTGCTTGGGTTGACCCCCCCTTGTAGCTCATGCTTGAAGCTCATTGGACCCCTCCAGGCCTAGCCAATCACAAGCAGAAGCCATTACAAGCAACAGGGATAGCCTTGGGACAAGTGTCCCCCTTTCCCCTTTGAGAGAGAGGACTTGATAAAAGCAAAAACAATTAGATAATTCAAGTAATTTATCATTGGACCCCTTTGAAGCCTAGCCAATAGGCTTCAAGCAACACATGAAGGTAACATGGGTAGGGACCTGACATGTGTCCTTGCTGCCTCTTCAAGCTGGGGCTTCCCTTGTGAGTGTAAGTGTGTGTTCTCTCTCTAATCCCTAGGAAAAGGTCTTGGCCCCCCTCTTGTAGGGATGCTTTTGACTTTAGGAGCTCAAGCACCTTAGTCATCAAGCATGACAAAGCACTTGGACTAGGGGGTATTCCCACAAGCATCTCAGGCAAGCATGTCAAGGCACCTCAAGCACCTTAATCAAGCGGCAAGTCAAGCACCTCAAGCATGGAGTAAGTCAAGCACCTTAATCAAGCACCTCAAGCAGGACAAACACCTCAAGCAAGACAAGCACCTCAAGCAGGTCAAGAACCTCGAGCTTGGGCCGGGTTCCCACCTCAAGCTCAGCCCTAGCTTACCTAAGGTCAAAGGACTTTTACACACATTATTGGAGGTCTTCAATGAAGCTAACCCTAAGGTCTTATGCTCCATTGGTTAGCCTTGCTCTTGATAGACCATCTCCCATTTGGGCCCCTTTACTATTGGCCCCGTGTTGAGATAGATCTATAAGCACATATCTATATCTTAACACTTGTTCCCGTTTATTCTCCCACATTAAGTGATCAATTTAATATGAGAAAATCATTTGGGTTGGTTAGATATTAGATTTTATGACGTTACCTCTCTCTTGAAATCATAGTCGTCCTCGACTATGAGGTAGAAGAGATAAAGCCTTAGTCATTAGTCAATCGTACTTAGCGGGTAGAGGATCCCTTTTTTTTACCCTACGACATCTTTCCAAGATGGATGACTGATCCATTTGGTGCTTGGGAGACATAGCTGCCGCAAGCATGTGTGCTCTTTAGTCCATTTCATTCTCCCAAAGTAGAGTGACAAATTCTACTTGGTGTTTGAGAGACGTCGTCATCACAAACATGATTCTAAGCATGCATACTAGTTAAATTTGTGCACAATTAAAAAGAGGACTAGTCTTATAAGACAAAAACATGAGTTATTTAAAAGAAATTTGTACATTTGCTTACTCTAATGTAGCATTGTAAGCATTGACAAGGTTCATACTATCCTTAAGTTGTACTCCTTGCATCCATTTAGCATCTTCAAAAGGATAATTTTTGAACTTAATAAGATACCGTCGGATTATCTTACCATGTCGTAGTACCTTGTCTTCATGCCGAAGGACAGCTTCAGGTTGTAGCACCTCTTCTTGGTCTTCAACTTCGGGAGGGTCTTCAATAATTGGTTCAGTTGGTGGCTCTCCTTTATAGGGCTTAAGTAGGCTTACAGGAAAGGCATTTTGTATAAGCCAATGGTTGGGCAACTTGAGTTGATAAGCTGTCTCATTGATGGGCTTCAAGATTTGGAAAGGACCATAGTATCTTTTTGCTAGTTTAGCATAATACTTTTGATGGCCCGTAGGATTTTTGCTCGTCGTTTTCCTTAATCGAGCCTTAGGAAACTTGAGTAAGACCCAATCATTTTCTTTGAACATTAAGGCTCTTCTGTGCTTATCAGCAGCAGCTTTTTGCCTTTGTTGAGAGATGGCTATAGCCTCCCTAATCTTTTGAAAAGATTCTTGTAGGTCACGGCTATACTCATCGGTGGCGAAGATCTTCCCATGTACTTTGAGTAGCAAGGGACTTTTAGGTCTTCCCTCTATGATCTCGAAAGGCGCTTTCCCCGTAGAAGTATGGACAGTATTATTGTAGGCATACTCTACTAGAGGTAAATACTTTTCCCATTGTGAGCGTTGATCTACATCGGTAACATAAGTCTTGAGTAGATCGAGTATCGTAAGATTGGCTATCTCACTTTGGCCATCCGTTTGTGGGTGATAGGCCGAAGAGAAATTCAATCTTGTTCCTAGATTTTCAAAGAGACCTTTCCAGAAATTACTGGTCATTCTAGGATCTCTATCTGACACGATGGATGTGGGTAATCCATGGTGCTTGAAAATATGAGATATGAAGAGAGTTGCCATTTGATGTGCCTTAATAGTCTTTTTGACAGGAATAAAATGTGCTTCCTTGCTAAACCTGTCGACTATTGTCCATATTCCTGTATTCCCATGGATAGACTTGGGTAATCCAAAGATGAAATCCATGGATATACTCTCCCATGGTGAATTTGGAATAGGCAATGGCTGGAGTAATCCACGTTGCTTCCCTCTATCATACTTGGTCTTTTGGCATACTACACATTTTGAAACATACTCTTGTATGTCCACTTTCAGGGTAGGCCAATAGAAATATGTCTCTACTCCTCGGAGAGTAGGTTGAATACCTCTATGCCCTGCATATGGAGGAGCATGGGATTCATACATAACCTTCTCACGAAGGGAATGGGTAACACATAGCCTATTGCCGTGGAGAAGATAACCATCCTGCAAGGTGAATGGTTCCTCTTTCTTCCCCAAAGCAAGGGCTGACATTATGTCTCTAAAGTCAGCGTCAGTAGCATACTCATCTATCATAGAGGATAGATCATTGTGAGTAGCTATAGACACTACATTAACTTTTGGTCGTCGTGAAAGTGCATCGGCAACTTGATTGTGCTTACCAGCTATGTGAGCAATATGGAAATTAAATTGCGAAAGAAAATTTGCCCACCTCATTTGTTTGTCGGAAAGCTTGGTTTGCGTCATGAAATACTTGAGACTTTGGTGGTCGGTTCGTAGGATAAATGGAGTCCCCAATAGGTAGTGCTTCCATGTGTCTAGGGCATGTAGAACAGCTAAAAGCTCTTTCTCATAAATGCCCAAGACTCGTTCATCACTATTGAGCCTTCGGCTCTCATATGCTATGGCATGCCCTTCTTGAAGCAAAACCGCTCCAAGGCAATCACCACACGCATCACATTGGACCTCAAATGGCTTTGAGAGATCCGGAAGCACGAGGACTGGTTGGGAAGTAAGCTTCTCTTTGAGTTTTTCAAAAGCATTTTTCTCCTTAGCAGTCCATACAAACTTAACGTTCTTCTTTGTTAAGTCGTGTAGTGGTCCTGCTACTTGAGAGAATTTTGCTATGAAGCATCTATAGTATACACACATACCAATAAAGCTTCTTAGCTCATGTAGATTCCTTGGGTTAGGCCATGATTTTATTACCTCTAACTTTGATGGATCCATACAAATACCATCGTGAGAGATAATATGACCTAGATATTGAATCTCTTGAAGGAAGAATTCACTTTTCTTTTGGTTGAGAAAAAGTTTGTTCTCCCTCAAGGCTTGAAAAATCACTTGGAGATGTTTCTTATGTTCCTCCAAAGACCTTGAGTCGATGATGATATCATCAAAGAACACTCCAGTGAATTTACGACATGGTCTAAAAATTTTCTCCATGAGACGATTGAAAGTAGCTGGTGCATTAGTCAAGCCAAAAGGCATGACTAGATATTCATAAAGACCAAATGTTGTGCGAAATGCGGTCTTTAGGATATCTTCATCCACTATCCTTATTTGATGATAGCCAATCTTAAGGTCAATCCTACTGAAGTAGGTAGAGCCTTGTAGCTTATCAAACAGATCTTCTACCCGAGGCACGGGAAATCTGTTTTTGATAGTGATATGGTTTAGTGCTCGATAGTCCACACACATACGATATGTACCATCTTTCTTTTGCACTAAAAGGACTGGAGAACAAAAGGGAGAGGAACTAGGCCTCACCATCCCTTTGTCTACCAATTCCTGTACTTGCGTCATAATCTCCTCTTGTTGAGCTTGTGAGACTCGATAAGGAGGTTTGTTAGGTGGTGAGCTTCCTGGGAGGAGCTCAATACGATGGTTATCATCCCCTCGTTTTGGAGGTAGGTCCATAGGGATATCATCGATGAACACATCTTGGAATCCTTTTAGAAAAGTAGACAAGTCTAACTCTTCTTGATTCCTATCATTTTCATTTGATGAAACATTATTAGCTTTTAGAGACTCTTTGACATAAATCATGTACGCAGAAACTGAGCTCTTCATTGATTTATCAAAAGAAAGAGGATTTACAAGTGGAATAGTGCGACCACGCTCACTAGCATCTATATACATGTTCTTTCCC
Source organism: Adiantum capillus-veneris (assembly GCF_014529385.1). Lineage (NCBI taxonomy): Eukaryota > Viridiplantae > Streptophyta > Polypodiopsida > Polypodiales > Pteridaceae > Adiantum > Adiantum capillus-veneris. The sequence goes on from NC_140943.1 coordinate 152,971,453, forward strand.
CTGTAGGTGAAGTAAATTCTCCTTTCAAGGAACTTCATGTTGGCAGCCATGCGATCAAACCATGGTGCCCCTAGGATAACATCCTGATGTTGGAGAGGAGAGATGAAGAAGTCTTCTTTGTCGACATAGCTTTGGACATGAAGCCTCAACTTCCCAATCAAGGGAGTAACGGAGGCTTGTTGTCCCTTGAAAGATGCATCAGCTGTTACTATATCTCCCATCTCAAAAGCTTGAATGCCCAACTTGGTGGCCAACTCTATTGATATGAAGTTGAGAGTAGAGCCAGGGTCAAACAAGATGAAGGCATCATGCTCTCTTACCTTTCCCCAAGCATAGGAGAGTGATGATCCTTTGCAATGAGCATCCTCTTTTGGAGCTTCGATCGTGGAAGCCCTAGGAGTCTCATTGCGAGTATTCTTCTTGGGGCAAGAACGATAGCCATGTCCTTGCTCCCCACACTTGAAACATTTATGGTCCTTGCAAAAAGCTTCAAGCTCTTCAGGAGAGAGTTTGTTTTTACCTTTGTAAACTCCCTTCTCCTTGGACCGCTTCTTGTTGTTGTTATTGTTGTTGTTGGAAGTGCCTTGGGAATTATTTTGAGCATTGGATTTCCCCTTTGCATCATTTTTATCTTTGTTTTCCATGGGCTTGACATTACGTCTAGTCCCTTGATGGAAATTAATGCGTGAAGAAACCATGGTGTGATGGATTACTTCAGTAATAGTACCAGGCTGTTGAGAGTTGATGTATTCGGCCATCTCTTCAGGTAATCCCGCCAAGAATTGCTATCTTTGCTCGGCAAAGTCTATCTTTTGAAAGACAGTAGCTTTGAGATGTAAATCCCAAAACTTGTCTACATACTTGTTGATAGACTCATGAGAGAGAAGCTTCAAGCCGCGCCATTCGGTAAGAACTTTATCTTTAGTATCGCTTGGAAGAAATTGCTTCATAATGGAAACTCGTAGATTTTTCCATGTCTTTGGGGCTTCTCCATTGCCACGAAGGCTAGCCCACCATTGACGAGCTGATTTTTGGAAGTGCATAGCTACATGGCGTAGCTTGGAGGACTCTGTGAAGCCCTCGTCCCCAAAGGCCCCATCAAATTGCTGGATGAAGGCCAACACTTTGTCGGTAGCACCAAAGGTGCCATCGTAGGTGAGAAAAGAGATACTCTTTCCTCCCTCCTTGAACTTCTTTAGCTTTTGTGACCTTTGCCATGCAGGAAATGATTTGCGATGTCCTCCCCTCTTGTATTCTCTAGGAGAATAGCCATAACTTTCATCGGAAGAGGAGGAAGGTGAAGAAGAAGTAGAAGAGGGTGACCTCTTCCTAGCCCTTTTCTTCCTTTGTTTCCTCTCTTGCCTTTCAGAGTGATGAGGAGAAGGACTATAGGTTGCTCTTTTCCTCTTGGGAGGAGTAGACGATCGTCTAGACCGCCGTCTTCGTGGAGCCACATCTTCAGAAGAGCTTAGACTGTCATTGCTTTCATTCTCTTTGGATTCCTCCTCTCGAATGGGAGAGAGTCTTCTTTTGGGGGTCTCTTCAAGAGGACTCCTAAGCTCTCTCTCCTCTGGGAGAGGAAGGGAAATTCCATAAGCACGAAGTTGTTGAGTAACTTCGGCTTGCAAAACAGGGTTGCCCATAGCTTGTTGCAACCTAGTGACGAGATAATTCACAAACATGGGAGCATCATCATTAGCACCTTCATGTGCAAAATCAAAGCTATCAATGTTCATTTTACTCTCTTGATTATTGTCAACCATGTTAACAAAATTTATGTTTATACTTAGTGTATGCTTTGGCAATACAAAACCTTAGTTGCCACTCCTCTTAGCTTTTGAAAATCGGCTCTTAAGTATCTACACCCACGGCTCAAAGTGGTTAATTATAGAAAGTAGAGGAGTAGGTCTAACATAGCAGAGTTGCCAAGGGCTAGCTCCTTTCGGACTTCTTATGGCTCAAAAATGGTAAAGCCGTAGGCAAGTCTAAAATGACTCCATTATTAAGTCCAAAGCTCCCGGGGTGTGCACCATCCCCCACATAGTGGGCTTAACAAAACCGATATTAGATCCCAGTTCCACTTACTCTATTATAATTAACAACATCAACCATTTATAGGCTACTTAAGGACCTCTCTTCTTAAGCAAGAAAAGAGAAACCAAATGCTCTGATACCAATATAATGGAATTTGCCTATTCAATTTGAGAGTAGTGGAATTTAATGAGAGTACTTTCAAGAAATGATTTTGTGAGCATAGCGGGTTGACATAATTGAAGATAGCAACATAATCATAGCAATTAGTTAACTTGGCATAGACAATACTTTTGCAAGAGAGAGAATTTAGAGAACATGACAACAGTTGAGGACCGGATTTATGTGGAGCCAGTCCCCCCTCCAATAGGCATTTGTATTATGATTTCTCCCATAAAGAGAGACTTGTTACAATACATTCTTTGTGTTCCTTGTGACCTAGGTGAAGCAATGAAGATGGAAAGCTTCATGCATCACCATCATAGCATAACCTAAACTTGAAGAAAGCTTTAACTATACCAAGCCTCAGTCCCAAGACCTCAAACACCTTCGAAGGTGGAGAGAGCTAGCAGGGAATGAGGGTAGGGAAGAGGAAGAAGAAACATTTCATACGAGAAAGAGCTAGTTCCTCACTTATCATAACTCTTGTGCTAGCATACATAATAGCATAGTAATGAAGAAGAAATAGATGGCAAGCTCAAGCATTGAAGCATGGCTCTTGGATGGATTTGCACTCCATAGCCAAGAGTGTTGGTGTAGGCTCTCAACCTCTACTTGCTTGGAGAAAGAGAGGGAGCTCTTGCACTTTGCATAGTACACAATGAGAGTGTTTGTGAGTGTGTGTGGGTGAGTATACCCCCTAAGCACCCCCCTAGCTTGCTTGCGTCGACCCCCCCTTGTAGCTCATGCTTGAAGCTCATTGGACCCCTCCAGGCCTAGCCAATCACAAGCAAAAGCCATTACAAGCAACAGGGATAGCCTTGGGACAAGTGTCCCCCTTTCCCCTGTGAGAGAGAGGACTTGATAAAAGCAAAAACAATTAGATAATTCAAGTAATTTATCATTGGATCCCTTTGAAGCCTAGCCAATAGGCTTCAAGCAACACATGAAGGTAACATGGGTAGGGACCTGACATGTGTCCTTGCTGCCTCTTCAAGCTGGGGCTTCCCTTGTGAGTGTGAGTGTGTGTTCTCTCTCTAATCCGTAGGAAAAGGGCTCGCCCCCCCTCTTGTAGGGATGCTTTTGACTTTAGGAGCTCAGCACCTTAGTCATCAAGCATGACAAAGCACTTGGACTAGGGGGTATTCCCACAAGCATCTCAGGCAAGCATGTCAAGGCACCTCAAGCACCTTAATCAAGCACCTCAAGCAGGACAAACACCTCAAGCACGACAAGCACCTCAAGCAGGTCAAGCACCTCGAGCTTGGGCCGGGTTCCCACCTCAAGCAGGACAAACACCTCAAGCACGACAAGCACCTCAAGCAGGTCAAGCACCTCGAGCTTGGGCCGGGTTCCCACCTCAAGCTCAGCCCTAGCTTACCTAAGGTCAAAGGACTTTTACACACATTATTGGAGGTCTTCAATAAATCTAACCCTAAGGTCTTATGCTCCATTGGTTAGCCTTGCTCTTGATAGACCATCTCCCATTTGGGCCCCTTTACTATTGGCCCCGTGTAGAGATAGATCTATAAGCACATATCTATATCTTAACACTTGTTCCCGTTTATTCTCCCACATTAAGTGATCAATTTAATATGAGAAAATCATTTGGGTTGGTTAGATATTAGATTTTATGACATGGCTCTCCTTTGTAAGGCTTTAATAGGCTCACATGGAAAGCATCGTCGGATAAGATATCGTTGGATAGTCTTACCACCTCTTAGTACCTTGTCTTCATGTCGGAGAATGGACTCGGGCTGCAGCACCTCCTCTTGGTCCTCGATCTCCGGTGGGTCTTCAATAGTTGGTTCTTGAGGTGGCTCTCCTTTGTAAGGCTTTAATAGGCTCACATGGAAAGCATTGTGTATGAGCCAATGATTGGGCAACTTGAGTTGATAGGCCATCTCATTGATTGGCCTAAGAATCTGGAAGGGACCATAGTACCTTTTTGCTAGTTTAGCATAGTACTTTTGGTGTCCCGTAGGATTCTTGCCCGTCGTCGTGCCTTAATCGAGCCTTGGGAAACTTTAATAAAACCCAATCATTTTCTTTAAAGGCTTGGGCTCTTTTGTGGTTGTCAGCAGCAGCCTTTTGCCTTTGTTGTGAGATAGAGATAGCATCCTTAATCTTTTGAAAAGATTCTTGTAGGTCTCAGCTATACTCATCTGCAGCGAAGATCTTCCCATGTACCTTAAGCAGCAAGGGACTTTTTGATCTTCCCTCAATTACCTCAAAAGGTGCTTTTCTAGTGGAAGTATGTACAGTGTTATTGTAAGCATACTCCACTGAGGATAAGTACCTCTCCCATTGGGATCTTTGATCTACTTCCGTTACATAGGCTTTTAGTAGATTGAGAATTTTTAGGTTAGCTATTTCACTTTGGCCATCCGTTTGTGGATGATAGGCTGAAGAGAAGTTTAGCCTTGTCCCTAAATTCTCAAAGAGACCCTTCCAGAAATTATTGGTCATTCTAGGATCTCTATCCGACACTATGGACATTGGCAAGCCATGGTACTTGAAAATTTGTGAAATGAAGAGGGTTGCCATTTGATGGGCTTTGATAGTCTTTTTTATAGGTATAAAATGAGCTTGTTTACTGAACCTGTCTACTATCGTCCATATTCCCATGGATAGACTTAGGCAATCCAAAGATAAAATCCATGGATATGCTCTCCCATGGTGAATTAGGGATTGGCAAGGGTTGAAGCAATCCAAGTTGCTTCCCTCTATCAAATTTTGTCTTTTGGCATACCACACATTTAGAAACATACTCTTGTATGTTCACTTTCATGGTAGGCCAATAGAAATATGTTTCAATTCCCTTTAAGGTAGACTTAATCCCTCTATGCCCCGCATAAGGTGGAGCATGGGATTCATACATTACTTTCTCACATAGTGAGTTAGTAACACATAGTCAATTGCCATAGAGAAGATAACCATCTTGTAAAGTAAATGGTTCTTCTTTCTTCCCTAATGCAAGGGCTGAAATCACATCTCTAAAATCGGGATCAATAGCATACTCATCTATCATGGAAGATAGATCATTGTGAGTTGCTATGGAAACCGCATTCACTCTCGGCCGTCTTGAAAGGAAATTTGCCCACCTCATTTGTTTGTCGGAGATCTTGGTCTGCGTCATGAAGTACTCAAGACTTTGGTGATCCGTTTGCAGAATGAAAGGAGTCCCCAATAAATAGTGCTTCCATGAGTCTAAGGCATGTAGAACTGCAAGGAGTTCCTTTTCATATATGCCTAGAGCTTGCTCAACAGGGTCGAGCCTTCGACTTTCATAGCCTATGGCGTGCCCTTCTTGAAGCAAAACAGCTCCAAGGCAATCACCACAAGCATCACATTGGACCTCAAATGGTTTCGAGAGATCCGGTAATGTAAGTACAGGTTGAGAGATAAGCTTTTCTTTAAGCTTTTCGAAAGCATTATTCTCCTTAGCATACCATATATACCTAACGCTTTTCTTTGTTAGGTCGTGTAATGGTCCCGCAATTTGTGAGAACTTTTCTATGAAGCGTCTATAGTATGCACACATACCTATAAAGCTTCTTAGTTCATGAAGATTCTTTGGTTTAGGCCATCCTTTTATTACCTCTAACTTTGATGGATCCATTTGGATGCCATCTTCAGAGATAATGTGACCTAAATACTGAATCTCTTGCAAGAAAATTTCACTTTTCTTTCGATTAACATAAAGTTTATTCTCTCTTAAAACTTGAAATATTACCTGGAGGTGTTGCTTGTGTTCGTCTAATGAATTAGAGTAGATGATAATATCATCAAAGAACACTCCAATGAAGGTTCGATGAGGCCTGAATAGCTTCTCCATCAACCGGTTGAATGTGGCTGGTGCATTGGTCAAGCCAAAGGCATGACAATGTATTCGTAAAGACCAAATGTGGTGTGAAATGCGGTCTTTACAATGTCTTGATCAACTATCCTTATTTGATGATAGCCACTTTTTAGGTCAATCCTACTGAAGTAGGTTGATCCTTGTAGCTTATCAAATAGGTCTTCTACCCGTGGAACGGGAAACCTATTCTTGATAGTGATCCTATTTAGTGCTCTATAGTCGACACACATACGATATGTGCCGTCTTTCTTTTGCACTAATAGCACATGTGAGCAAAATGGAGATGAGCTAGGCCTAACCATGCCCTTCTCAACTAACTCATGCACTTGCCGCATAATCTCCTCTTGTTGAGCTTGAGAAACTCTATATGGAGGTTTGTTAGGCGGTGAACTTCCTAGAAGAAGTTATATTGCATGGTCATCATTACCTCATTTAGGAGGTAGCTCACAAGGGATGTCGTCAATAAAAACATCTTGAAACCCCTTGAGAAAATTGGATAACTCTAATTCCTTTTGGTTGATTTTATTTTCTTTCGCTAAAGCATTAGGTTCATTTTGAGAATCTTTAACAAAATCATGTACACGGAAATAGAGCTCTTTATTGACTTGTTGAAAGCTGGTGTATGTACAATGGGGATAGTGTTACCCATTTCCTTAGCATCTATATACATGTCTTTTTCCCTGAACTTAAAGGAGATTCTCCTTTCAGGGAATTTAACATTGGCAGCCAGGCAATCAAACCATGGTGCCCCTAGGATTACATCCTTATGCTTGAGAGGAGAGATAAAGAAGTCCTCTTTGTCCACATAGCTTTGGACATGAAGCCTCAATTTCCCGATTAAGGGAGTGACTGAAGCTTCTTGCCCCTTGAAAGCATTGTCTGCGGGTAGGACATCTCCCATCTCGTAGGCTTGTATGCCTAGCTGGGTGGCCAACTCTATAGATATAAAATTGTGAGTAGAACCAGGGTCGAAGAGAATAAAAGCATCATGTTCTCTTACCTTTCCCCAAGCATGGCATAGAGGAGATCCTTTGTGGTGAGTCTCCTCCTCTTGGATTTCAACCAAGGTAGCTCTAGGAGGATCTTGGCGGTTGTTCTTTTGGGGACAAGCGCGGTACGCATGCCCTTGTTCGCCGCACTTGAAACACCGGTTATCCTTGCGATAACGCTCAAGCTCTTCAGGAGAGAGTTTGTTTTTACCTTTGTAAACTCCCTTCTCTTTAGCTTTGATGGAGTTACCCTTAGGAGACTTTTGGACATTGTCCTTTCCCTTAGGCTCGTTGGAACCCTTGTTTTCCATGGGCTTATTATTTCTTTTAGCCCCCGTTTGGAAATTGATTCGAGAGGCCACCATAGTATGGTGTATTACCGCCGATATGGTACGTGGCCTTTGGGAGTTAACATACTCCCCCATTTCTTCGGTTAAGCCCGCACAAAATTGTTGCTTTTGCTCTCCAAAATCCAACTTTTTGAAGACAGTGGCTTTGAGTTGTAGGTCCCATAACTTGTCTACATATTTGTGGATGGATTCATAGGGAGAGAGATTTAAGCTTCGGCATTCGGTAAGTACTTTGTCTTTGGCATCGGTGGCCAAAAACTGCTTCATAATGGAAGCTCATAAAGCTTTCCATGTTCGCGGAGCTTCACCGTTGGCTCGTAGGCTAGACCACCATTGTCTGGTGGACTTTTGAAAGTGCATAGCTACATTGCGTAGCTTAGAGGACTCCGTGAAGCCCTCATCTCCAAACGCCGCATCAAACTGTTGGATAAAGGCCAAGACTTTGTCCATAGCACCAAAGGTGCCATCATAGGTAAGGAAAGAGATGCTCTTCCCTCCCTCTTTGAACTTGTTCAGCTTGGACGACCTCTTCCATGCGGCATAGGATTTCCTGTGGCCTCTTCTTTTTGATGGTTCAAAGGTTGCACCATCACTTTCTTCAGAACGTGAAGAATTTGAACAAAGGGGGAGAAGAGGGTGACCTCTTTCTCGCCTTTTTCTTGTCTTGATCTTCGTCGTCTTCACCATCACTTTCATAAGAGGAAGAGGATGGAGAAGAGGGTGTCCTCTTTCTCGCCTTTTTCTTCTCTTGCTTTTTATCATCCCTTTTTGAATTATGGTGTGGAGAAGGGTGCGATGGTCTTCTCCGCTTTGGTGGTGATGTAGAGTGTTTAGCCCGCCGTCTTCATGGAGCCATCTCCGCCGAGGTGGCGGGAGACTCACTTCTTTCTCGTTCCTTCGGTGGAGGCTCTCGAGTTCTCCTTTGGGAAGGAGATGCATCATCAAGAAGTAAATTCTTGAGCCCTTTGTATGGATTCTCTTCTTCTTCCCGAATCGGAGAGAGACCTCTTTTGGAAGTCTCACTAGGAGGCTTCCTAGGTGTTCTCTCGTCATGGTGGTGAGCTTGGAGAATCCCATGAGCACGGAGCTACCGTTGCACTTCACTTTGGAGAGATGGATTGCCCATGGCTTGTTGAAGCCTAGAAACAAGATAGTTAACAAGCATCGGAGCATCATTAGTAGCTTGCTCATTAGCAAAATCAAAGTTATCAACATTAATTTCACTCTCTTTACTATTGTCAGCCATTCTAACAACTTTTAGGTGTAAACTTTTTAGGTGTACTTTGGCACTTCAAGCCCTAGTTGCTACTCCTCTTTACCCCTTTAGAAAAAGCACTCAAGCTACTGTACTTGTGGCTAGAATACCATTAATTACAAGGAATACGTTCAACACCAAAACAGCACCGGCTCCTGTCAAGCTTCTAATAGCTCAATAGTGGTTAAGCCGTAGGCAAGCCCCGTAGGACTCCACTATTAAGACCATAGCTCTCGACGGTGATGCCCCGTTAACTGCACAAAGGCAGCGCACTGCAAGGCTGAAAAATCCCTATTCTACTTACTCACAGGCAATTAATAATACCAACCATTTATAGCTAGCTTGAGGACCTCCCTTCTTGAGCAAGAAAAGAGAAACCTTGTGCTCTGATACCAATGTAACATTAAATGGCCTAAAAACTTGTGTGTAGCGGAAATTAGCATGAACATAGTGGGCATTTCATTAGAATAGATTCCTAATGAGAATTACAAGAGTGCTTGGGTGGAGAGAGCAACAAAAAGCATAACACCTAGTTAGATAGCATGAACAATACTTTCAAAAGAGAGAGAAATTAAGCTATTGACAACAGTTGAGGACCGGATTTGTTGCTTGGAGCCGGTCCCCCCTCCAAAAGGCTTTGTATTATGGTTTCTCCCATCAAGAGAGACATTGTACAATACAATTCTTTGTGTTCCTTCAAGACTAGCTAGTGCAATGAAGATGAAAGCTTCATGCACTAAGCAAAACACTTAGCAAACACAACATCAATTATCTCCGGTCTCACACCCAAGACCTCACACACCTTCGAAGATGGTGAGAGCTAGCAGGGTATGAGAGTAGATTGAGAGGAAGAAGGAGTAGTCTTACGAGAAAGATGTACATCTCCTCACATAATCACTCATATTAGCATAGCTTAGCTTAGTAATTAGCATGGTAGAGGAGATGAGCATGCATTGAAGCTTGGCTCTTGGTTGGATTTGCATCACAAAGCCAAGAGTTGTTGGTGTAGGCCTCCCTTCTCACAAGCTTGGAGTAGGTGGTAAGCTTTCCATTAAAGCTTGAGAAGGAGAGAGAGTCTTCTTTACTTCACACATGAGATTGTGTGTGTGTGTGTGTGATAATGCCTTGCAAAAATCAGCCCCCCCTCTCTCTTGGTCAACCCCTCTTGCTATTTGCTCATGCTCTACTCTCATTGGACCTCCCCAAGCCTAGCCAATGGTAATCAAGCAGTATAAGTGATAGCCTTCTGACATGTGTCCCCCTTTCCCCTTTTGTGAGAGCTTTAGGTAATTAAATCATTCAACTAAACTCTCATTGGACCCCTTTGCCTCCTGGCCAATAGGAATCAGGCAAGGCATTGGGCTGCTGAATGCTCATTGGACCCCTTGGGAGACTGTCCAATAGTCTTCTAGAGGACTTAATTCTCATTGGTTCTTTTATTAAGTGTTTTTAAATTAATTAAACTAGATTTACTCTAGCCTAATTCTCATTGGTCCACCTCCAAGGCCATCCAATAGGAATTGGGTACACCTTGTGGGCATCTGGGCTAGGGAGCCGACATGTGTCCCTCATTCCCTTTGTGTAAAGGGAGCTTGTGTGTGTGTGTGACTTTGTCTCTCATCCCCTACAAGAAATCTCGCCCCCTTCTAAGTAGGGATTTGTAAAGACTTTTTTTCACACACACAAAGCATCCAATTCCCCTATGGTTGACCTTTGGACACAACCTTTGAATTTTGGAACCTTAGCATTTTGGAAGTCTTAATGGGTTGAACCTTACGGTCTTTTTAGCCCATTGTTGCACATGGCTCTTTTGCAGATGGCCCCCCCTTTGGATCCCTATTTTCCCTCCTTTGGATCCCTACTATGGCCGGTCTATTAGCTTAACCAATATTCCAGCTTTTTCTCCCCTGGCACTTCCCCATATTAAATGATCAGTTTAACATGAGAAAATCATTTAGGAGAATTAGATATTGATTATTATGACAGATGTAACCATTTTTTCTCTTGGTCCCCCGGTGAGATAAGTCTAGAAGCACTTATTACATAATGCTCTTTGGTAGATCATCTCCTTTTGGACCCCCATTGAGATGCAACCATCTCTCCTTTTGGTCCGCTGCTAAGATAGGTCTAGAAGCACATATCTTGTCATAAAATATAATATCTAACTTTACCAAATGATTTTCTCATATTGAATTGATAATTTAATAAGGGAAGATAAAAGGGAAACAAGAGTTAGGATATATGTGCTTCTAGACCTATCTCAATAGGGGACTAAAAGGAGAAATGGCTGCATCTCAATAGGGATCCAAAAGGAGACGGTCTATCAAAGAGCAATGGACAATAAGTTCTTCTAGATTTACCTGAACAAGGGACCAAGAGGAGACATGGTTACATCTCAATAGAGGTCCAAGATGATGAGTGTGCGTGTGCGCGGATGCGTGCGTACGTGCATGGTGCGGTGCGTACGGGGAATGGGGGAAGAGCACAAGCCGGTGTGGGTGGAGCAGCCTCACAAGACTAAAGACGAGGAGCTCCTTATTCTCATATGTAATGAATAATAAGGGTATGTACATTGGATGGAGCTAGCTATGGTGGATGAAAGAGAAACATAGTGTCAATGTGTGAGTGTGTGTGTGTAAGCAAGATTATAACTCAAGTGAATTAGGTTCCAAGATAGAATTAGCTTGGACTCATAAACACAATCTTGAGTATTGACTTAGCTTAGCACAGGCTCACCATAGACAAGCATGTAGTGCAAAATAGAGTTGTGTTTATTCATTCATGAAATGAGCTTTAAGTAGCTCTACAGCCTTGCTCCACAGCATGTGGGATAAATCCACTCTCCTCTCCTTGACTCACACTTTAGGACAAAGCTCACACTTTACAATCCTCCCCTTGAGGTTTGGACTATGAAAGGGTACTGAAGATGCAGAATCCACACAGGATGATAAGTTGCTATCCACACAGGTCAACAAAATCCACAAAGGATGGTGATATCCACACAGGAAAATAAAATCCACACATGAAAAAGTCCTCCCCTACAAGTAGAGAGGCTGCATCTTTAAAATGGGTCTTCATAAAAGACAATGTTGCTCTTGTCTTCATCCTTTTTGTCTTCTACTATGTGAGCCGATCCTCTGTCAGGTCTCTTGCCTTTGTTGCTTCTGTTGTTGCTTCTACTGCTGCTGCTTTCTCCATTGCTACTGCCTCCATTTGAGTAACACTGAGAAGGAGGGTGTCCCTTCCTACCACATTTGTTGCAAGGTTTTTTTTGTGTAGCAGTCTTTTGCTACGTGTCCCATTCTTCCACATTCATAAAACTTTCTTCCGTTTGTCGATGTTGATGGCGAATGCCTTCCCCTTGAGGATGTTGCAATAAAAACTCCTCTTGATGAGGTTAATGAATCTCCTTGCTTTCTTTCTTCTGCTTGGACTGAGTTAATGACATCTTGAAATGGTGGCGCTGGTTCTTTTTCTTCAAGAATTGTGACTAAGTGGTCATAAGAAGGTGGAAGTGCACTTAATAGTATGGCCACTTTGTCATCTTCTGGTACTTCAACCTGGATGTAAGTGAGCTGCGTGACAATGCTCTTAAGCCTATTCACTAGGCTAGCAATGTCCTCCCCTTCAATCATAGTAATTTTGTAAAGCTGTCTTTTAAGACTAACTTTACTTCTTTTGGCCCTGGCTTCAAAATTGCTTTCTAGAACATGCCAGGCATCATGTGCATGTGTATATTCGTCTATGAAGTGCACATAATTGTCATGCAAGGAGGGGATAATGATTCCCAATGCCTGTTTATGTGCACTTGCTATGAGTGTAGATGCCCTAGTGTGCACTCCATCGGGTTCGGCTTGTTGCTCTAAGGCAGTGCTGATGACAGACCACAATTTTTTTTTCATAAGATATCCTCTTAATTTTGTTTGCCAGGTGTGAAACCCTTCCCCGTTGAATTTTTATATTCCCTTGTCCCCCATTTGTGCTAATAGAGGGGTCTTAGCTTAGGAGACTCTCCTAGCCAGTGTCTACCTCTTTACACAGTGCACCAATAAAGAAAAAACAATATTTATTTGCAAGTTATTGTGCTTGGCTGCAAGATTTCAATTTTAATGTCTTCTTAATAAAACTCTCTTAATGTGAAGTACCTCTTCACTCGAGGTGAAGTCATCCTTCACAGCCTTGAGTTCTTCTTTGATGACTGGAATGATCCTTCGAAGTTGGCTTTGGATACCTTTGGAGATCCTTTTTAAATGCTTGAAGATGCTTTGTTTTGTATGCTCGAAGAAGCCGTTGATGAAGGTCTTCTACCTTTCTCTTTAGTGCTTGAGGCCGCCTTTGAATGTCAAAGAGAATGGTTGCCTTTGTGGGCTTGGGAGAACTAGTCCTTTGATACCTTTTGAGGCTTTGAAAGCTTTGGTTTATTTGCCTTGGGGAAGCCCTTGAAGGTTGGCAGGGTGCTTTGCTGCAGCTTCGTGGGAGCAAGCCCTTAAAGGGTCTCAGAGTCTTGAGGCAGCAAGCTCGTGGGAATGGGCTTTAGGGGTTTATCTCGATGCAACCGGGTTGTGGGAAGCGGGACCCCATAAGGGTGCTGGGCAGTCGGGTAGCTTCTCATGCAGGCGGGGCAAGCCGGGCACAAGCGGGGCAGCACGGGCAAAGCGGACGTGGGACTCTCCCTCAGCGGACCCGCCGTCTCCAAAAAAAAACCGATTTGTAATGCAGATTCGGGTCCGCCCGCTCTCCCCCCACAATAGGCAAGGACTCTTGACCCCGAAACCTCAAGCCAAGAATAGGCTACCTAATTTGGGCTAGACAACAAGCCCACAGGCTTCCTTGTGAAGAATCTCCGAAAATTAAATCCTTAAGCTCGAGCTCAGCAGGTTTACATACACACACACACCTATTTTTAGGAAAAGGTTTGGGCATAGAGATGAAGGGGCTCCCGAGCTCGGATTGCAGAGCTTGAAGGCTCTATAGAAAGCTTGAAATGAGCACTTCGGGATGAGGTGAGCAATGCAAAAACAAAATGAGTTCAATGAATTTAATTGAAGAGGCAAATGATGCAAAACTTGACGCAAAAGGGCAAATCTAAAATGCATTCAAAGGATACTAATCCTCTCCCTTATCAAGTCTACCTAGCCATGGAGGGTAGTGGCCTCTTGGGTGTGCCAAGGACATGCCCACACATAGCTAGATTAGTGCTTAATTAGTGAGAGATGCAACTAACTATGAAAATGTCAATGGGCCGTAACAACAATTATGAAATGCTAATCGATCTAATCAAGATGCTAATTATTAACACACACTAATGCATAATGACAAATCTAGATAGCATAACCTAAAGCTCTGATACCAAATGTTAGGAATTGGATCGAGCTAGCTATGGTGGATGAAAGAGAAACATAGTGTCAATGCGTGAGTGTGTGTGTAAGCAAGATTATCACTCAAGTGAATTAGGTTCCAAGATAGAATTAGCTTGGACTCATAAACACAATCTTGAGTATTGACTTAGCTTAGCACAGGCTCATCATAGACAAGCATGTAGTGCAAAATAGACTTGTGTTTATTCATTCATGAAATGAGCTTTAAGTAGCTCTACAGCCTTGCTCCACAACATGTGGGATAAATCCACTCTCCTCTCCTTGACTCACACTTTAGGACCAAGCTTACACTTTACACACACGTGGGCGGGCGGCCGGACACTGGACATGCGGGGGGGCAAAAGACGGAGCGCCTTTACCCCAATAATCTCCCACTTAAAGGCGATGTGACGATAAGTGAGTCCTACTAGCTAAACTACTAGTATGTACAAGAAACTAGGTGAGAGACTCTCTCAACCTACGCCCACTAACTCACTTTGTCGATATACACGTAGTCGTATTGACTCTTGTGGTATGCAAGTGTGCGTACTCACGCTAGAGCCTACATGTAAATCCTGCAGACAACTCAGTATGGTCTGCAAAGCTCCACGAAGCGTCATGCTAGTGTTAGCCATCGTACAACTGACAATCCCTACTGCAAATGCTCCCACTGCAGCTGCTAGGTCAGGCCTTGACAGTAACAAGTCGAACATGAGATGCTCAAATGCTGACAAAATATGTGCAAGACTGGTTGTACTCGCCTCCCCTGCGCTATCTGCAATGTAAATCCTGCAGACAACTCTGTATGGTCTGCAAAGCTCCACGAAGCGTCATGCTAGTGTTAGCCATCGTACAACTGACAATCCCTACTGCAAATGCTCCCACTGAAGCTGCTAGGTCAGGCCTCGACCGTAACAAGTCGAACATGAGATGCCCGAATGCTGACAAAATCTGTGCAAGACTGGTTGTACTCGCCTCCCCTGTGCTATTTGCAATCACTGCATCCTCAGGACTACCCATCGTGTATGGATGTGTTAACACCGACACCACTGGGGAAGCTACGTCCCTCTCACCCATAGGCAAAATTGTGCATTCTGGCACCAACTCATCAGCCTCTAACATGAGAATGTCAAAAAACTCCATATCTATCATTTGCTCTGTCTGTGTCTCTAGGGAACAGACCTTCTCTACCTTTGCATGTACAAAGTCTGACAACACCTGCTGTGTCTCACTAGAGCACTGCCACTCTATCTCTGTCTCTAGAGAGTCTACTAGCCTCTCCTGCACAGCTAAATGCTCTGTCTCATGAGCATGATGGAGATCATTGGCAAAAAAGACACGTCTCGTCTCTCGCTCAAAGCATGCTAGCAACAAAATTGAGACTACACCGTCTTGAACCTCAGACATGCATAGGATATACCAAGCCGTTGCGGGCTCCTTTGGCAATCACTAGTGAACTGCAATGCATCTGGAAAGACTGCGCTCTGAGCAGTACCTGACAACCAAAAGTTTCCAACTGTCTCACTGAGATCAAGCTCTATCTCAGCTGAGGAACATAGCGCACATGTCGTAGCATGTATGACGCACCACTGGGCAATGACAAACAAACATCTCCTACACCCTCTATGTCAAACACCAAACCATCATCCAAGTACACAGAGCCAAGTCTCCCACTAGAAAATGTGCTAAACCACTCAGGGTATGGTGTGACGTGGAAAAATGCATCTCTATCTAGTAACCACTGTGGAGAAAGTGTGCTAACCATAGACTAATCTGCAAGAGGTACAGTGGAGGCAAGCGTGACATCACCGTCATTGGCATAGACTTCCACTGGAACCGCCTTTCTAACATCTGTCAAAGCCATATATGCATCTCATATACATCTCTACTGTTGTCTCTCATACGTCTGAAACAACGGCATCTAATGTGCCCTGTGTGACTGCAATGCCAACAAAGCATGTATCGACAAGAACCAGACCGTTGTTCCTCAATGTCACATGTCTACTGCCACAATCTCCCACTTAAAGGCGATGTGCCGATAAGTGAGGCCTACTAGCGAAACTACTAGTATGTACAAGAAACTAGGTGGGAGACTCTCTCAACCTACGTCCACTGGCTCACTATGTCGATCTACACATTCGTATTGGCTTTGGTGGTAGGCGAGTGTGCATACCCACGCTAGAGCTCTCATGTAAATCCCGCAGACAACACTGTATGGTTTGCAAAGCTCCACAAAGCGTCATGCATCGTACGACTGACAACCCCTGCTGCAAATGCTCCCATTGCAGTTGCTAGGTCAGGCCTCGATAGTAACAAGTTGAACATGAGACGCCCGAACGCTGACAAAATCCATGCAAGATTGGTTGTACTCGCCTCCCCTGCGCTATCTACAATCACTGCATCCTCAGGACTACCCATCGCATATGGATGTGTCAACACTGACACTGGGGAAGCTACGTCCCTCTCACCAATAGGCAAAACTGTGCAGCTTGGCACCAACTCATTGGCTTTAACATGAATATGTCAAAAAGCTCCATATCTGTCAGTTATGTCTGTGTCTCTAGGGACCAACCTGCTATACCTCTGCCTGCACAAAGTCTGACAACACCTGTTGTGTTTCACTAGAGCACTGCCGCTCTATCTCTGTCTCTACAGAGTTTACTAGCACGTCCTGCACAATTAAATGCTCTGTCTCCTGAGCATGATGGAGATCACTGGCAAAAAAGACATGTCTCGTCTCTCGCTCAAAGCATGCTAGCAACAAAATCGAGACTACACTGTCTCGAACCTCAGACACATGCATAGGATATACCAGGTCGTTGCGGGCTCCTCTGGAAATCACTAATGAACCGCAATGCATCTGGAAAGATTGCTCTCTAAGCAGTACCTGACAACCAAAAGCTGCCAATTGTCTCACTGAGATCAAGCTCTGTCTCAGCTAAGGAACATAGGGCACATATCATAGCCTGTATGACGCACCTCTGGGAAATGGCAAACAAACATCTCCTGCACCCTCTATGTCAAACACCGAAACATCAGCCAAGTGCACACAACCAAGTCTCCCACTAAAAAATGTGCTAAACCACTCACGACATGGTGTGACGTGGAAAACTGCATTGCTATCTAGTAACCACTCTGGAGAAAGTGTGCTAACCATAGGCAAATCTACAAGAGGTACACTGGAGGCAAGCGTGACATCACCGTCACTGGCACGGCTGCCACTGGAACTGCCTCTCTAACATCTGTCAAAGATGTATCTGCATCTCACATACATCTCCGCTACTATCTCATACGTCTAAAACAACGGTGTCTAATGTGCCCTATGTGACCGCAATGCCAACAACGCAAGTATCGGCAAGTACGAGACCGCTGTCTCTCAATGTCACACATGTCTGCTGCTGCCGTATGTGAATGCCAAAATTGCAACAAAGTGGGAGATCACTTGACCACTACGCTAATCAAGCATAAACCAACCAGAAGTTCAATAGTGAAAACCTATAACCTGCATGTTGTAGTCTCACACGCGGAATATGTGTCGATGTGAGAACATGAGGCAAAATCAAAGGAAACCTGTAACCACTACGAGCATACTATAAATGAATGGTTAAGAGCCAAAATATGGCAAGAAATCTGGAAAAATTTGACAAAATCTCCCCTGTAAGCTGAGCAAAACCTCAAGTACAATCTCAACCATAAACGATGCTAAACTGGCAACAAAGTGACAGGTAACTCGACCACTACACAATGCTCAAAAGCATGATCAATCACATGAAAACTGACGCTCACATAGACTAAAAGAAACTCCACAATCTGCAAACTCTGCAAGCATAAACTAGGACAAATTGCTCAACTGAGCGTAAAGCACATCACCATATACGGAAGTAGAGAGCAAACTAGCTCAAAACGCATCCCACGAGAGAAACTGCTTGCAAATATCTGCAAAAAAACTGTGAAACCTGTGACTTCCTGACTATAGCCTCACAAGCATACGTCGATCCTCACTCCTGCAAGAGTGGGTACAAGAACACCAAAACTGTGTCCAAACTGACAAAATCTGTCAAAATCTGTCTACGTGAGAGTAAGCACTCGATCACTATCAAAGTGGGAACAAGATGGCATAACACTGTGAACTTTTATGGCGAGAAGACGGGGAAAAATGAACAAAATTTCCTTTGCAAAATGAGTCAAAACTCAACGCAAACTACAAGCCAAAAAACTACAGAAGATAATTGTCAGAGTGGGAGTCAACTCGACCACTAAACCATCAGAGAGCAAACTGTAAATACGTGCAAACCATGGTGAGAACCTGGGAAATAGCCGGCAAGCTTTGTCGCTTCTGAGTCAATCGTCGGAGAGCGGTCACGTGCATGGTTCTCCGCTGTGGCTTTGATACCAATTGATAAGTGCACGTGTGCGTGGTTGCATGTGTGCGTGCGTGGTGCGGTGCGTGCGGGGAAGGGGGGAGAGCACAAGCCGGTGTGGGTGGAGCAACCTCACAGGACTAAATATGAGGAGCTCCTTATTCTCATATGTAATGAAGAATAAGGGTATGTACACACGTGGACGGGCGGGCGGACATTGGACATCCGTATGGGCAAAAGACGGAACGCCTTTACCCAAACACAAAAGGAGGTAGTCTATCAAAGAGCAACGTGCATCTAATGGAGCTTTAAGATCTTAGGGTTAGCTTCATTAAAGATCTCCAAAAGTTACTGTTAAAAAAACATTTGACCTTAGGCAAGCTAGGGCTACTCTTGAGGTGGAAATTCTATCCAAGCATGAGGTGCTTGTCGGCTTGCTACCTAAGGTGCTTAAGGTGTTTGTGGGAACCTTGCCCAAGCTTGAGGTGCTTTTCATGCTTAAATGACTAAGGTTCTTGAAGTGTTCAATTCAAACATAACCTCTCAAGAGGCATAAACGGTTTACATGCTTAAATGACTAGGTGCTTAAAGTGTTCAATCCAAACATGATATCTTAAGAAGCATAAAAGACACATGTCAAGATCCTCTGCATGTGGCCCTTATGATGTGCTTGAATCCTATTGGCTAAGCTTTAAAGGGATCCAATGAGAGTTTAGATGCATAAAAATAAATAATTAAGTTCTTTCTCTCAAAGAGGAAAAAGAGGACACATGTCCAAATGATAAAATTAAATAATACAAAAGAGAGAGAGAGAGAGGAGAGGAGGGGGGGGGGGGGGGGGGGGGGGGGTGGACCAAGCATGAGAAGGGGTATACCCCCCCCCCCCCCCCCCCCCCACACACACACACACACTCATTGTGTAAAGTGCAAAGTGCAAGAGCTCCATCTCCTTCTCCAAGCTTGTTAAGAAGTTGAGAGCCTACACCAATACTCTTGGCTATGGAATGCAAATCCAACCAAGATCCATGCTTCAATGCTTAAGCTTCTTCATCTTCATTACTATGCTAAGCAAGAAGAGTGATGATGAGTGAGGAAATATTTCTTTCTCCTATGAATGATTCTGCTTCCTCTTCCCTACCCTCATTGCCTGCTAACTCTCTCCACCTTCGAAGGTGTTTGAGGCCTTGGGATAGTTAATGCTTTTTACAAATTTTATGTTATGCTCGTGATACATGAATCTTTCCATCTTCATAGCATCACCAAGGTCACAAGGAACACAAAGATTGTATTTGTACCAAGTCTCTCTTGATGGGAGAATCTATAATACAAAAGCCTTTTGGAGGGGGACCAGCTCCAAGTAAATCTGGTCCTCAACTATTGTTATGTTCTCTAATACTCTCTCTCTTGCAAAAATATTGTTCATGTCAAGTTAATTAAGTACTATGTTTATGTTGCTACCATCAATTAAGTTCACCCCCTATGTTCTCAAAGTAATCTAACAAAAAATGGTCACTCTAATTCTTTTAATTCCTCTATTCTCAAAGTTCATAGCCCATTTCAATACATTGGTATCAGAGCATTTGGTTTCTCTTTTCTTATGTAGCATTTAATGGTCTAGTAACTTGTGTGTAGCGGAAAATAACATAGACATAGTGAGCATTTCATTAGAATAGATTCCTAATGAGCATAGCAAGAGTGCTTGGATGGAGAGATCAGCAAAAGCATAACACCTAGTTAGATAGGCATGAAAAATACTTCAAAAAGAGAGAGAAATTAAGCTATTCACAACAATTGAGGACCGGATTTACATGGAGCCGGTCCCACCTCCAAAAGGCTTTGTATTATAGGTTTCCCCCGTCAAGGGAGACATTTTATAATACAATACTTTGTGTTCCTTTAATAACTTGCTGGTGCAATGAAGATGGAAGCTTCAAGCACCAAGCTCACACTTGTAAAACACAACATCAATTCCCTCACGGTCTCAGACCCAAGACCTCACACACCTTCGAAGATGGTGAGAGCTAGCGGGGTATGAGAGTAGATCGAGAGGAAGAAGGAGTACATCAATTCCCTCACGGTCTCAGACCCAAGACCTCACACACCTTCGAAGATGGTGAGAGCTAGCGGGGTATGAGAGTAGATCGAGAGGAAGAAGGAGTATTCTTACGAGAAAGAAGTATGTCTCCTCACATAATCACTCACAATAGCTTATCATAGCTTAGTAGTTAGCATGATAGAGGAGAGGAGCATGCATTGGAACTTGGATCTTGGTTGGATTTTCATCACAAAGCCAAGAGTTGTTGGTGTAGGCCTCCCTTCTCACAATCTTGGAGTAGATGATGAGCTTTCCATTAAAGCTTGAGAAGGATAGATAGTCTTCTTTACTTGACACATGAGCTTGTGTGAGTGTGTAAGTGATAATGCCTTGCAAAAAGCAACCCCCTCTCTCTCTTGGTCGACCCCTCTTAATAATTGCACTTGCTGGCATCATATTGGACCCTGCAAAGCGTAGCCAACGACAATTAAGAAGCATAAGTGATAGCCTTGTGACATGTGTCCCCCTTTCCCCTTTTGTGAGAGCTTTAGGTATTTAAATAATTCAATTGATCTCTCATTGGACCCCTTAGTCTTCTGGCCAGTAGGAATCAGGAAAGCCATTGGGCTGTTGAATGCTCATTGGACCCCTTGGGAGTGTCCAACAGTCTTCTAGAGAGCTTAATTTCTATTGGTGCTTTTATCAAGTGATTTTAAATGAATTAAACTAAATGTAATCTAACATAATTCTCATTGGTCCACCTCTATGGTCATCCAATAGGATTTAAATGCACCTTGGGGGCAACTGGCCTAGGGAGCTGACATGTGTCCACTATGCCCTTTGTGTAAAGGGAGCTTACAAGAGTGTGTGTGTGTTTCTCTCTCATCCCCTATTAAAAGGGCTTACCCCTCAAGGATAGGGATGTGGGAAGACTTTTGAGTCTTCCCACAAGCATCCAATTTACCTAGAGTTTTACCATTGAACATAACCTTTGAATTTTGGAACCTTAGCATTTTGGAAGTCTTAATGGGATGAACCTTAGGGTCTTTGAAGCCCATTGTTGCACTTTTCTCTTTTGCAATTCCCCCCCCCCCCCCCCCCCCCCCTCTTTGGATCCCTATTTACCCTCCTTTGGATCTCTACTGTGACCGGTCTGCCAGCTTAACCAATATTCTATCTTTTTCTCCCCTGGTACTTTCCCATATTAAATGATCAGTTTAACATGAGAAAATCATTTAGGAGAATTAGATATTAGTTATTATGACATTACCTCTCTCTTAAAATCATAGTCGTCCTCGATTATAGGGTAGAGAAGATAAAGCCTAGTCATTAGTCCTTTTCCTACCGGGTAGAGAGGATCCCTATTTTACCCTACGACATTGTTCCAGAATGGATGACTAATCCATTTGGTGCATGAGAGCCTAAGCTACCGCAAGCATGTTTACGCATTAGTCCTATAAATCTTCATAGTAGAGTGACAAGCTCTACTTGGTGTTTGGAAGACGTCGTCTCCGCAAACTTGATCCTAAGCATGCATACTTTTTAACATTTGTGCACAATAAAGAAAAGAGAGTCTTATAAGACAAAAACTTTGTTCATTTTAATTTTTTTTTACATTTGCTTACTCTAGGGAAGCATTGTAAGCAATGACAAGGATTAGGTTATCCTTTAATTGTATGTCTTGCATCCATCTAGCATCCTCAAAAGTATAGACTTCATGTCGGAAAATGGACTCGGACTGCAGCACCTCTTGTTGGTCCTCAATCTCCGATGGGTCTTCAATAGTTGGTTCTTGAGGTGGCTCTCCTTTGTAAGAAATAAGAAACCTTGTGCTCTGATACCAATGTAACATTCAATGGTCTAGTAACTTGTGTGTAGCGGAAAATAACATAGACATAGTGAGCATTTCATTAGAGTAGATTCCTAATGAGCATAGCAAGAGTGCTTGGATGGAGAGAGCAACAAAAGCATAACACCTAATTAGATAGGCATGAACAATACTCCAAAAAGAGAGAGAAATTAAGCTATTGACAACAATTGAGGATCGGGTTTACATGGAGCCGGTCCCCTCTCCAAAACGCTTTGTATTATAGGTTTCCCCCATCAAGGGAGACATTTTACAATACAATACTTTGTGTTCCTTCAATAACTTGCTGGTGCAATGAAGATGGAAGCTTCAAGCACCAAGCTCACACTTGTAAAACACAACATCAATTCCCTCACGGTCTCAGACCCAAGACCTCACACACCTTCGAAGATGGTGAGAGCTAGCGGGGTATGAGAGTAGATCGAGAGGAAGAAGGAGTATTCTTACGAGAAAGAAGTATGTCTCCTCACATAATCACTCATAATAGCTTATCATAGCTTAGTAATTAGCACGATAGAGGAGATGATCATGCATTGGAGCTTGGCTCTTGGTTGGATTTGCATCACAAAGCCAAGAGTTGTTGGTGTAGGCCTCCCTTCTCACAAGCTTGGAGTAGATGATGAGATTTCCATTAAAGCTTGAGAAAAAGAGATAGTCTTATTTACTTGACACATGAGCTTGTGTGAGTGTGTAAGTGATAATGCCTTGCAAAAATCAGCCCCCTCTCTCTCT
The DNA here is from genome assembly GCF_014529385.1 of Adiantum capillus-veneris. Classification (NCBI taxonomy): domain Eukaryota; kingdom Viridiplantae; phylum Streptophyta; class Polypodiopsida; order Polypodiales; family Pteridaceae; genus Adiantum; species Adiantum capillus-veneris. The sequence continues at coordinate 152,994,451 of NC_140943.1, forward strand.
TGGTCGACCCCTCTTGCTAATTGCACTTGATGGCATCCTATTGGACCTTGCAAAGCGTAGCCAATGACAATTAAGAAGCATAAATGATAGCCTTGTGACATGTGTCCCCCTTTCCCTTCTTGTGAGAGCTTTAGGTATTTAAATAATTCAGTTAATCTCTCATTGGACCCTTAGTCTTCTGGCCAATAGGAATCAGGCAAGCCATTGGACTGTTGAATGCTCATTGGACCCCTTGGGAGACTGTCCAATAGTCTTCTAGAGAGATTAATTTCTATTGGTTCTTTTATAAAATGTTTTTAAATGAATTAAACTAAATGTACTCTAGCCTAATTCTCATTGTTCCACCTCTATGGCCATCCAATAGGATTTGAATGCACCTTGGGGGCAACTGGCCTAGGGAGCTGACATGTGTCCACTATGCCCTTTGTGTAAAGGGAGCTTGCAAGAGTGTGTGTGTGTTTCTCTGTCATCCCCTACTAAAAGTTCTCACCCCCTCAAGGATAGGGATGTGGGAAGACTTTTGAGTATTCCCACAAGCATCCAATTTACCTAGAGTTTGACCATTGAACATAACCTTTGAATTTTGGAACCTTAGCATATTGGAAGTTTTAATGGGCTGAACCCTAGGTTCTTTGAAGCACATTGTTGCACATTTCTCTTTTGTAGATGGCCCCCCCTTTGGATCCCTATTTTCCCCCTTTTGGATCTCTACTGTGACCGGTCTGCCAGCTTAACCAATATTCTAGCTTTTTCTCCCTGGTACTTTCCCATATTAAATGATCAGTTTAACATGAGAAAATCAGTTAGGAAAATTAGATATTAGTTAGTATGATATCTTACTTAAGAAGAGAGGTCCCGAAGTAGCCTATTAATGATTGATTTTGTTAATTATATTACGGTACATGGGACTGGGATCTATTATCGGTTTTGTTGAGCCCACTATGTGCAATATGGTGCACACCTCGAGAGCTTTGGTCTTAATAATGGGGTCTTTTTAGACTTGCCTACTTTACCATTATTGAGCCATAAGAAGTCCGAAAGGAGCTACCCCTGCCAATTCTGCTATGTTAGACCCACTCCACTAATCTCTATAATTAACAACCATTTCGAGCCATGGGCGTAGATACTTAAGTGCTGATTTTCAAAGGCTAAGAGGAGTAGTGACTAAGGTTTTGAATTTCCAAAGAATACACTAAGTAAATGCATAAGTATAATTAGCATGACTGACAATAACCAAGAGAGTAGAATGAACATCGATAACTTTGATTTTGCACATGAAGGTGCTAATGATAATGCCCCCATGTTTATCAATTATCTTGTTACTAGGTTGCATCAAGCTATGGGCAACCCTACTTTGCAAGCCAAAGTTACCCAACAACTTTGTGCTTATGGGATTTCCCTTCCTCTCCAAGAGGAGAGAGAGTTTAGGAGGCCTCTTGATGAGACTCCCAAAAGAAGACTCTCTCCCATAAGAGAGAAGGAATCCAAAGAACAAGAAAGAAGCAAATCCCTAAGTTCCTCTAAATATGTGGCTCCACAAAGATGACGGTCTAGACAATCGCCAATTCCTCCCAAGAGGAAATGGTCAACCCATAGTTCTTCTCCTCGTCATTTTGAAAGGGAAGAGAAGAAACAAAGGAAGAAAAAGGCAAGAAACAGGTCACCCTCTTCTCCTTATTCTTCACCTTCCTCCTATTCTGACGAAAGCAATAACGATTGTCCTAGAGAATACAAGAGGAGAGGACAAGAGGTCCCAAAAGCTCAAGAAATTCAAGAGGGAGAAAAGAGTATCTCTTTTCTTACCTATCATGGCACCTTTGGTGCCACCGACAAAGTATTGGCCTTCATCCAACAATTTGATGCGGCCTTTGGAGGACGAGGGCTTCACGGAGTCCTCTAAGCTACAACATGTAGCTATGCACTTCCAAAACTCTTCTCGTCAATGGTGGGCTGGACTTCGTGGGAACAACAAAGCCCCAAAGACGTGGAAAATGCTATGAGTTCCCATAATGAAGCAGTTCCTCGCAATCGTTGCCAAGGACAAAGTGCTCATCGAATGATGGAGAAGTGTGAAGCTACTCTTCAACGAGTCTATCCACAAATATGTAGACAAGTTTTGGGATTTACATCTCAAAGCTACAGTCTTTCAAAGAATAGACTTCACCAAACAAGAGAAAAAATGTTGTGTAGGATTCCCTAAAGAAATGGCTGAGTATGTCAACTCACAACGGCCTAGCACTATCACCGAAGTCTATGGTTGCTTCAAGTGTTAGCAGCAAGCTCACGCGGACACCATTTTTTGGAGTTCTCCTTGTAAAAACAATTCTTATTTTGATAAATCAAGAATATTGTAACTCCTATTTTCTTGGTAAACTTTGTAATTAATGAGCCAGGGCTATAAGCTTCCAGATTGTATCAACCATTCAATTTCCAGCTTTGGTAGAACTCTAGATTATTACTTTTGACCACCCAAAAACCTTGGTTAAGGTATAAAAGCCAAAATTTTTAAGTTTTTGGAGAAGAAATACAAAGCGTGAGCTAACGGCGCTCACTTCTCTCCTTCTCGCGCTTCCTACTCCCTCTCCGGTTGTCACATTGCGAATGCGTTTGTTGCATTGCAACCGCCGGTAAGAGCTCTACGCATTGACGTAAGCCATTCACAGTATTTCGTAGCTTTTGGCGTCGCTGACCCGCGGCCTAATTTCATCATAACTAGGAATTTACACTTTTAAAATGAAAAATAAGCATAGGTGGGGTATTGGGACATCATTGCTAAGCATTTAGATGCATTCTAGGTCGAAAACGACTAGGTCAAAAATCCACTGCTGTTAATAATCGCGATTTTGGAACTTGACCGAAAGTGGGGTTTGAGGCCATAGGCATGTGTGCTTAGGTCTTATAAACTTGTCCTAGAAGTTTTTTTACATTTGGATGTCATTTGATGCTGTAACGGAATTGATTTTCTTGCCGATGAGCGATTGGCTTTTGGTGATTTCAGTCACTTAAGTGTAGCCTGAGTTAGATGCAAGTTGTTAGTTGTTTTCCAAGAGATTGACAACCTCTTGTAGCCTCTATGCACTAGTCAAGTCAGCTTTGGCCCATGGTTTGACAAATTAATCGTGGTTCTCGCTAATATTGCAATAAGATAGGATGGTGAGGTTAGACACGCGTCCCACATTTGGCGCCGCTGCCGGGGATCGAAGAGACCTAAACTAAGAAAAACATGAGCGTCTTGTGTAATTGTCCTTTAACTTCCTCTAGGTTTGCCGAGAGTTCAAAACTCTCTTTTAGAAACCGCATAGCTTAAGATTTTCGTCTTTTGCTGTGTAGAGGTAGCTTCGAAGTAATCGTACTTGCTGAGTACCTTTAGGACTGTAGGATTGTAGATTTAGATTAGGATTTGGAGAATGATTGGTAGATGAGACAAATCTTAAGATCAAGACTCTGAAAAACAAAAAAAACACAAGAAAACGAGTGTTTGTGGACACTTTCCACAACCACATTGCATGAGAAACTAGGAGTAGGGTAAGTAGGATCCGAGGTGGATTTCATAGCATTTCTCTCTCTGAAAGAATCAAGTGTGAGTTGTTATGTAAGGTTGCAGAATTTCAGGTCTACGGCTAGAAATAGCACGAAAAGACTTGAATTCACTCAATCCAACTGGGTTGTAAGCCTAAGAGTTGTCTGAACCAGTGGGTAAGCTCAAGGACACTTCGAGGTAAAAATTTAAAGAAGTTGACCAAAACTCAAATTATTTACTTTTTCTTGACTTTTTAGGCCAAACTAAGTTTTGACTTGATTTATAGGCTTAAAAAACATCATAAAAGGATTGTCTTTGAGAAAATTACAAAAAAGTGCTCATTTCAAGCCTCAAGTTAATAATCGTGATTATTAACTTTTTGCTCTAAATTAGCCAAGACTCATATCATTGATTCATTGCATGTGTACAAACAACTTTTGTAAAGGCCCAAGAGATTTGGATCACTAAACTGGCAAAAAACTGGGTAAAAACTAAAGTTTGTACTGACTTTTTAAATCTTGAGTGTGAATTGAGGAAAAGTTTATCCAAACTTGTTGAAAATTGATTCATAGGCTTATATTGATGTGATAAACATGTGTATATGCTGAGTTGACCAAAAACTTGCAAAATTTTGGCAAAAGTAAATAATCGCGATTATTTACTTCTACCCCGTTTTTTGAACTTTTTTGACTAAGTTGGCATACCACTAGCTTTACCATGTTGTAATAAGCCCACAAACCAAATTTGGTAAGATTTGGATCACTAGAGTGAAAACTGTGACAAAAATTGCAAAGTTAGTCTGCGGACAGATAATTGATGACCATTTGACCAAAAATTATCCAAACTTGATGAAAATTGGCTAGTGATCTTAATATAAGGTGCTTAATAGATCTGTGTCAAAGTTGGGACAAAAATTTACAAAAATTTGCAAAAAAAATGTCAAGAGTAAATAATCGCAATTATTTACATTTGCTTCAAAACTTGGTGATTTTGCAAATTTGAGTATAGCACAAGGTCAAGCACATCAATTGGACCCCACAAATCAATTTTGGTGAAATTTGGACCACAAAAGTGAGACTTAAGCCAGATTCTCAAAATCAGAGTCTACGGACACGGAACAGGGGATAAACTTGATCAAATTTTGTCCAAACTTGTTGAAACTTGCCCAAGGGCTTTTACAAGTTGTATACTTGCCAAACCAATCCAAAAAGTGCAAAAAAATGACAAAAATAAATAATCGTGATTATTTACTTCTGCTATCCAGAGACTTCAAATTTGACTTTTGGGCTTATACAGTGTTAGACCAACATAATATAAGGCCACAGGGAAATTTTGGGTGGTACAGATACACTCAGTTTACAGATTGCAGATTAAACCTTTGATTTTGCTAAGCTGAATCTGAAAGTCAAAACTTTGCCTTCCATAGCACGAATTGAAGTGAAATAGACCAATCACTGGAGTTCTCAAGAGCTCTATTGTCCTTATAGAAAAATAGCAAATTTGATAAATTTTATACAGGAATCAGGTTGTAAACGAGAAATCAGTGGCTTGACAGAAAGTTGCAATTGAATCAAGTGGAAATTGACGACAAGTCAATCTAAGGTGAGTACTCAAACCAGGGCTTCATAAGTCTATATGAACCTTAGATCCGGTCGAATAATAGGAAATCAAGGCCTATTCGGAGAAAACACTAGTAGAGTATCCACTGAAGAAAGCGTGAATCAAGGAAATTCCTTGCACACAATTCCTGAAGAAGTCTCGAACACTTTTTCAGATTCAACATCCGAAATGTCTTCTTACTCGACTCACTCAGAAACCGGAACGACAATGCGCTACAAGCATATCCTCTCTTTTTACAAGACTAATCGTCATGGAGCCCAAGTTTACTTGGATCCTAACGAAGAGTATGCTATTCGCATTGATGATCATGGTATTGAGTTCGAAGAAGAGATTAGGGAAAATAAACTAGGAAAAATGTACATGGATCGAAACGTGACTCAATATGTACAAGTTGAAAATCCTAATGTGGTAGACAAATGGGGATTAGAAGTAAACACTATAGTCCCAGATATGTCAGCAAAAGAAGAACCACCAACTTTGGAACTCGAGGGATACGATCAAGTAGACTTGAAGCCTTTGAAACGGCTTAGTACGGATAATCCTAGGATCGGAGTCTATTGTTGGGAAGATAGAAACATAAAAGATCTTTTGTGGACTTCTCATGCTAGACTAGGACAATTAACGGCCATGAAGATCATCTATATCTTTAAAATCAAAGATAAGGGATCTGCGGATCTACTAACTTACTTGTTTAGGGATTGTTATAACAACAACTTTATTACGATGACTCCTGAGGAGGTAGAACAAACCCAATACCAGGGGTATTCCATACGGGATTGGATATTGGGTCAAGGACCAGAAACCACTCCAAGAGACGAACATCGTGAGAGATCATCTGAGAGTAATGTGAAGAAACCAGAAACCACCTCATCACGTAGGAAAACGGGTGACACTAAGGCCAGCCCAGGGCTACATGAGTCACTATTTCCGATAGCAGACTAGTTTGAAGGACTCGGAACAGGACCAACTCCCAAAAGACCCTGAGTTGAACCAAATAGACGTGTCAGACTAGCTGATTTTCAAAAATGGGTCAGAAAATACAGTGGATCAGGAGATCCATATGACCACTTAGCAAGCTTCAAGCAAGTGCTAAGAGCCGAGCGTATATTCTATTTCCATACTCAACTCGAGGGGTTTGGAATGACATTAGAAGGAAAAGCTTTGACATGGTTCCAAAACATTCCACCAAGATCAATCATGCATTTGATTACATTAGCTCAAGGATTTGTAGCTGCTTGTTTTAAAACAGGGATTAAACATAATACGGTAGCTCAAATCTACAGCTTTAAATAGAAACATGGTGAGCCTGTTAGGGATTGTGCAACTCGAATGAAACAATACATTGCCAGATGCCCAGAGATGGAGATACCTGCAGAGGAGCGACTTGTCTCATTGTTTCTAGAGGGACTGCTAAACAAAGAACTTCATGCTATACTCTATAGTAAAAAGCATACAACCCTAGAGGCGTGTGTGTCTGATGCTATCGACCTAGGAGACAATTGTGAGATCTTCAATGAAGAGAATGCCCCTAAGGATAACCAAGGAGAGAAGATTGCATCCACAAAACCAGCACAAGTGGGAACGGCTGTTGCGGCACCACTCTCAGCCATAGAAGATATGCTAAAAAGGATGAACAATATGCAAAAAGCACCTATGAGAGGACCAGGACAGGGGATATCCCCACAAGGACAACCAATTAGGCCACACAAATGGTGTGCAATCAAGGATAAATGGACCAACCACGAGACCCACGAGTGCTACTTCAGACCAAAGTATGATGGGAATGTTCAGTACGTGCCCATGAGGCCACAAGGACAACCCATGTACATATATCAGCCTAATACGGCTCAAGTTCAAAGACCACCAATGGGTATGGAGAGACCTCAACCTGTGTTGGGACAACAACCTCCTTATCTAGGACATAATGCGGTGCCTGTAAAGTACATGCACTCAGAAGGACTCATAGATGAACAAGCATTAGTGCCTGTTACAACCTATGTAGAGTCTAGTCCATCTAGAGTAATGGTAGAGGGAGATTGGTATAGTCCACAACCACCACCAATGGAGGAAACCATGACTTATGCTCCATCAGAGCTTGCACCAATGTATTATGTAGATAATCAAGGTGTCAGACCTCCCATCGGAAGACCCATGATGAAGCCCAGAACAGGAAACTTTCATAACTGTGGTGCTGATGACCATTGGAAGAACGAATGTCTAGAGCCTGACAAAAACCTCAAACCAATTGAAGCCTATTGCATACAATGTTGCAAAAAGGGAGGACACTTTTGGGAAGATTGTCCTAAGAATGCTTTGAACAAGGGAAAAACTATAGTCAACGTAGTCCAAGTGATGCCTAGTAGCTTCAGAGAGAGAACCGATTGTTTCAATCAAGGTAATCACTAGAGCCTAGGCAAAGAAAAAGAAACACAATTCCTCTGATGATTCAAAGAACACGAAAGTTTCTTCTCAAAGAATCAAAAGGAGCAGAAGCAAAAGATATGAGATGAGAAAACAAAAACAATGGGTTGAAAACGAAGAGAAAGCAAAAATTCTAGCCCAGGACAAGTCGAAAGAAACTGGCAGTGAATTCAAGGAAACAACCGTGAAATCTAGAGGAACCATTGTGATTGATAAAATTTTTGAGCCTATCAATGCCGCCTTGGAAGCCTACTAAGTAGGACTTAAAGCGGGCCAAAACATGGAAAACAAATGGAAAAACTATCCATCTCCAGACATGGAAGCAGCTAAGCTGGAAGCTTATCAAAATTGGTAAGAATCATGCAGGAAATGCTGGATAAACAGAAACCCAAGCTTGAAAGTATTGCAAAACCGGAAGAGCTTGCGGTAGAAGAAATGAAAGCAAAATCCAATGTGGTGGCAGAACCCCACCTTGAAACAAATTAACCAGAGCTCATAGTGTCGGACAGTGAAGATGCCTTAGAAGGAATTCCATTCGTAGAGGAAGATTGGCCAGGACACTTATGGGAAAAGGTAAGGGAGATCAATGATGGGAGCCTAACTTTAAAGTCGGCTCCTATAGAGGAAGTCTGGTTGGATAACCTACCATCTAATATAAACATGGATATAGACTCCTTATACGGGGATTGCGGATCAGAGGCTTCAAGGATATCTAAACCAATGACATTAAAAACATTACCTTCTTACTTGGGAGATAACGAAGATGAATCTATCATTTGCAAAACCACTCAAGTCAAAAGAGCCAAACAGACCCTAGAAGTAGACAACATTCATTCAATCATGTCCACACCTATCTAATGCACTCTTACTTTGGGAGAACTATTGAAGCTCAGGCCATACTTATGGAATGATTTACAGAAAACCCTAGAGAAGGTGGGTATAATGGGGTTAATCTCTAAGAATCTGGGAAACTAGAAAAATGAAACGAAATACAAAAAGATTCGACCAGTTCCTATGAACAAGGTCGGAGAATATTATGAAGGGGAAGAAGGAAACACCACCCTCCCAGTGAAGTATAATGACATTGAAACCATGGAAATACTAGTGGAGCTGGCATAGCCATAGCCACTCAAGCGGTATGGGAATCCTGGGACAGCCAGCCATTAGACAAACGTGAATGAAATTGCAGTTGGTTGACGGACACATTGAAAGACCACTAGGGATACTAGAAAAAGTGATATGCTTTGGTAGACACAGGAGCTAGAGTGAATGCAGTTAGTTATTCCACATACAAGAAGGCAACAAGTCAAGCATTGACCGCAGGAATAACGACAATCAAAGGATGCAACAAGTACCCAACTCCAACATTGGGAGTAGTCAACTTGAACGTGGTAGTACATGGATGCTCATGTCCACATCAGTTTGTATGCTTGTCAGATGAACACATGAATGAGATGATGATTCTTGGCATTCCTTGGATGCGTACATACAAAGCAGTACCAGATTGGGATACAAATCAGCTAAAGCTATCATTTAAAGGAGGGCAACTCATTGTTCCTATTGCACCAAGCAAAGAGGAATGGAAAAGATGCAATCAAAGGACCAATCCACGAAGTAAATCTTCTCCATCCCCTCGACAAACAAATGCTACAAGTAGCATGCAAGGAGTCAGGCAAATTTGGGTACCAAAGGCACAACTTGTGGATAAACCAAATCAGATCTGGGTGCCTAAAATTTCACCAAAGACACAGAAGACGGTTCCAAGGATTCGAGCACAAAATCGAGCATCTATGAACAAGGAACCTAACGTGAAAAAGGTTTGGAAGAGAAAGGAGCACTTACCTTCTCCACACAACGCGAAACCAATCAAACAGTGGTGAGTTAAGTCTCAACAGACTCTCAAAAACCATGCACCAAGCAGACCGAGCTACCAATGGCGAGAAAAAGCTCAACAACTGTCTAAAGTGCTCCCAACAGCTCAAGCAATCAGCGTGCTTAAACACTAGACCTACTAGCTAAACTACTAATATGTACAAGAAACTAGGTGAGAGACTCTCTCAACCTATGACCATTGGCTCACTCTGTCACAGTCGTATCGGCTCTGGTAGTAGGCGAGTGTGGTACCTATGCTAGAGCCTGCATGTAAATCCTATTGACAAATCTGTATGGTCTGCAAAGCTCCACAAACCGTCATGCTAGTGTCAATCACCGTACAACTGACTATCCCTGCTACTGCAAATGCTCCCACTACACCTGCTAGGTCGGGTCTCAACACAAGTAAGTCATACATGAGACACCCGAACGCTGAAGAAATTTGCGCAAACATGGCTGTCCTAGCCTCTCCTGTGCTATGTGTATGTACTGCATTATCAGGACTACTCATCGCGTATGGATGTGTCACTACCGATAGTGGGGTAGCTATGTTCCTCTCATCCATAGGTAGAATTGTGTATCCTGGCATCAACCCATCAGCCTCTAGCATGAACATGTCAAAAAACTCCATATTTGTCATCTGTGTCTGTGTCTCTAGGGAGCATACCTACTCTATCTCTGACTGCACAAACTCTAACAACACTTGCAATGCATCTAGAAAGATTGCTCGCTAAGCAGTATCTGACAGCCAAAAGCTGTTAGCTGTCTCACTGGGATCAAACTCTATCTCAGATGAGGAACATAATGCACATGCCGTAGCGTGTAAGATGCACCACTGGGTAGAGACAAACAAATGTCTCCTGCACCCTTTATGTCAAATGCCGAACCATTAGCAAGTTGCACATAACCAAGTCTCCCACTAGAAAAACTGCTAAACCACTCACGACATGGTGTGACGTGGAAAGCAGCATCGCTATCTAGTAACCACTATGGAGAAAACGTGCTACCCATAAGCATATCTGCAAGAGGTACACTCGAGGCAAACATGACATCACCGTCACTGACATAGAATTCCACTAGAACTGCCTCTCTGTATTTGCATCATGCATACATCTTTGCTGCTATCTCATACATCTGAAACAATGGCGTCTAATGTGCCCTATGTGACCACAATGCCAACAACGCAAGTATTGGCAAGAACGAGACCGTCCTCTCTCAAAAGTCACTGTAGTGGACTCTACATTGTCACACATATATGCAACCATAAGTGAATGGCTAAGAACCAAAGTATGGTGAAAAATATGGGAAAAATATGCAAAATCTCCCCTGTAAACTGAGCAAAATTTAAAGTACAATCTCAACCATAAACCATGCCGAAAACTGGCAACAAAGTGAGTGGGAGGTAACTCGACCACTATACAATGCTCAAAAGCATGATCAATCGCATCAAAACTGATGCTCACATATGCATAAAACAACTCCACAATCTGCTATCTGCAAGCATAAACTGGGATAAACTGCTCAACCGAGCGAAAAGCGCATAACCATATACGCAAGTAGAGAGAAAACTAGTTTAAAACGCATCCCACAAGAGAAATTGCCTGCAAATATCTGCAAAAACCTGTGAAACCTATGACTGCCAATCTGTAGCTACACAAGCATATGCTAATCCTCACTCCTGTGAGAGTGGTTACAAGAACACCAAACCGTGTCCAAACTGACAAAGCCTATTAAAATCTATCAAAATGAGAGTAAACACTTGATCAGTGTCAAAGTGGGAGTCTAGCTCGACCACTAAACCATCAGACAGCAAAGTGCGGATACGCACACACCATGGAAAGAATCTTGGAAAAATCTGGCAAAGTTTTTCCTAAAAACTGAGGAAAAACTCAAGTACAATCTCTACCATAAACCATAACACTACTCAATGCCAATGAGTAGAAATGTCAAAATGGCTCCACATTTTCACATACAATGGCAATCCGCACTCAACGTACATCAACGGAGTGACTGCACATAAGTAGCGCCAAAAGAGTTGTAATCCAAAAACTTGATCAATGTGAAAACAATGCTAATCCTCACTCCTGTGAGAGTGGTTACAAGAACACCAAACCGTGTCCAAACTGACAAACACTATTAAAATCTGTCAAAGTGAGAGTAAACACTTGATCAGTGTCAAAGTGGGAGTCTAGCTCCACCACTAAACCATCAGACAGCAAAGTGCGGATACGCACACACCATGGAAAGAATCTGGGAAAAATTTGGCAAAGTTTTTCCTAAAAACTGAGGAAAAACTCAAGTACTCTACCATAAACCATAACACTGCTCAATGCCAATGAGTAGAAATGTCAAAATGGCTCCACATTTTCACATACAATGGCAATCCGCACTCAACGTACATCAACGGAGTGACTGCGCATAAGTAAGCGCCAAAAGAGTTGTAATCCAAAAACTTGATCAATGTGAAAACAATGCTCTCAAGAGAGCTCACCGGCACTTGAAAGTGCTCGCCAAAATGCATGTACAATGGGCATCAACCATGTGTCATCACCATATGAAAACCATCTGCAAAGACCATGAATCCAAGCATAAAATTACTACCAAAGTATCCTGTGACAACCTGTGAAAGAAGCTCCATCTGTGTGCTCCAAAAATTGTTTCTCTCAAGAGAGCGCTTCGATGGTGTGTAAAGGTCTCTATACTTCGTTGCCCAAATGTACGAAAAAAACCTCAAACCACAAGCTCTGCACAAGCTTAAATTGCATCTTCACCTCATAATTTATGCACCCACTTGGAGCATCTTACATGCTTCCAAAAGTGCATCAAACTTGCACACTATCTGTCAGGACAAGGGTCCTACGGGGCAAGGCCCAACCTAGGGGATCAGGGACCTAGGCCAAGGGCCTGAAATGGACCAGTGTGGACTGGGGATCCGCTTAGGGCAAGAGCTAGGAGCTAGGCCTATATAAAGGGCGGTAGGGAGGAGGATCCTATGTCTTAGTCTCCTAGGTCTTATATTGGTATCAGAGCTCAGGGAAGAGTGAGATATGGAGAAAGGTAGGGTCGTGGTTGCATGGCCATGCATGGCAAGGTCTCTTCCTCTCTCTCTCTCTCTTTCTCTCTCCCGACTGCAGGAAACGGTCCCTGCAAAGCAGAGCAAGGTCGACATGGAAGCTCGCGGAAGGGGTCTTACACACACAAACCCACTATTTTTTATGCTCGTAGTTCGGCGAGCTAAGGGACTCCATGGCTGCGCCCTGGGGAGATAATCGCTTTTTGACACAGGAGGTCGCCCTGGCTGGGCTTGCAACGACGGCTAGGTCGCCTTCTTCCTCGGCGCACCTGCTCTACAGGCGGCCGCCATGACGCACCATGACACCCATGTTTCAGCAAAAATGGAGACGTTCCTGCACAAAAAAAAAAATACGGCTTGAAGGAACACAAAATTAATTTATATCGGAATCTCTCGATCTCTCGAAACGTCTCCATGTCAGAATTGAACGGGCAATCCAAAACATGCATGAAGGCAAACAAGGAAATGCTGTAGGGAATGAACGGGTACGCCATGATGCTGTGGAAGCAAGGCTTCCAACGTCACCATTGATTGAAAATTTCCTACAAGGCATCAATAGCGGGCGACCGACAAAATAATCAGGTTTGCAATTTCCTAAATTATGAGGGTTTTCTTAATCTCTGTGAAATTTTACTTTGCAGACTTATAAGGTAGCGTTTTAAAGATTAATCTTTGATGCAACGGCAAGGTTTGTTGCTAGTTTGGCTCATGGATGCGACGTTGTTTTGCATGGCCGATTTCGGGCAGATTGGGAAGAACCTTTCTTTCGCTACCTCTAAGTTTAGGGTTGCAAAGAAGCATGGCTTCTCTCCCTATACATTGTTAAAGCACACCATGTGGTGATATAGATACTAATGCTAGGCATAACTTGCACGTGTTATAATTATTTTCCATTCGATTTACAATTCGACAAGGTCAATTTTTAGTGCATGATCGACAAGGTTGACTCTCTTTGCTATGTCATTTATCACTACTACCATTTCTTGGCAATGAGGCAGACCTAGTTATATGAATCAAGGCTTCAATCTATACATTTTGCATTGAAATTTCCCACGTTTGGTATATGCTATGAGCCTACAACCTTGGGAGGGATTTGGCACCATGCTTGCAAGATCTTTCATTACGTACCACACGGTATGAGAGTGTATATGATACACGCGATAACTCTCTCTCGCAAAGCAGATATGGCTATGAGCTGGTTTGGAAGGAGTTTTTTTCATGACAACAAGTGGCAGTCGGACAACCAGGTTAGCCAAGTTTAAGTTTTTCTTGTTTACACTTTACTTGGCAATTACTATCGTTGTGCAAGCAAAGTGCTTTGGCAATTTTACACGAAGCAAGGCTTCTTCCTTGTGCCGAGATACTGCCCATTCACTTGGAATCAAGGGCATTGGCACACAAGTTCAGGGAACTGACATAATAGGGATCTCACCTCATCGACTCCCTATTAGTCTAGCTAGTGCAAGGCACTTATGGTTGTGGATTTTACGTCTGCGACCGTCACTGTAGCCACAAGCTTACAATTTTGCATGCACAACATATCAGCTAGATGGATTCAATTCTACCGCTTCATGCATTACACTTCCGCTATCACATTTGCAACTCTGTCAAGGATAATCGCGACCCCGGCAAGTCCGGTGGATCGGACTGCGATTTGTGTTTTTTTGTTACCTCTCTCGATGAGACGGTCATACCAAAAAACTGGGAAATGCTTATACGATAAGCTGCAAGTCAGGCATAAGAGGCGTAAGAACACATAGCTTGGGCACACACTCTGAAAACTTAAGGAAAGTTCATCAGTCAGCATGCTCTTCTTTTCGTTCTCTATATCTCTCTCTAAGGAAAAACTGAAAATCTTCTAAGAAGCTTTTCATACATGTTTTGCTCGTGAGTCAGCTTGCGCCGAGGTACTCTAACTCACAGCTAGCACATGGCTAAGATGCTATTCAAATTAGTCTTCATCGGTTCGTCGATCGCACACTATTTCGCATAAGGGCTATGATCCAAACAGGTTAAGAGCCATTGTTTAATCTAGGGTAAGACCCAATTGTTGGTATTCCTTGGATGCTTGTTCTCAAGATCGAACAGCTCTACCCAGTGGAGTATACATTGATGTTAATTGACAAGCAAGAGTCTTTTCATTACTGATGTTCAGTATGTCATTTTGCACTACATTTTTTTCGTGCGACGCTCGAGTTGATTTTTTGATAACCTTAAACTCCCATCAGCTGATCTCTACCACGAAGTATAGATGCAGCAATAGGTTGAGACAGCATGGCTGTCCATAAGAGCTAGGCATTTCACTCGTGTGGATCTCTGGCTCTCTCTATAGCACTACAAGTGTCTATGGCATCACAGTTTTGGGGTATGACCCAGCGGGTGCTTACTAAATCACCTCATACGCATTAAGGATCACAATTTCATCTTTTATACTTTCAAGGAAAGAATTCCGCAATCTACCATGCGGTAGCGGGAAAATTCAACTTTTTAAGTTGAGTCTCATAATTCTGTACACGGTTAACTAGGTTGGTTACCGTTACCTGCTAGTTGCGCAGTTCTACAAAGGGTCTTACCAAGGCGTTTGACTACGTAGCTTCTACCCAACGGGTTTGGATTGCGAAGGCAACACCCATGGTTTCTAGTGCAATGTTACTTGTTTTTTCACATGTGGACGACGTGTTCCTCTGTATTTGACTACGGGTAAGGGAATATTCAGTTCAATCTCCGGGTACGCATCTATTGATTTGGTGTTATTCCAATTTTTAGTATGCATTGCTTGGTTTTTTCAAGTCGTTTAAATATGCTTGAATATTTCAGGGCCATACCAAGGGCAGGCCAAAAAAAGTATTTTGGACCGTAGAGTCCAAAGTACATTATGCTATTATGAATCCACTTGTAGGATTCGATTTGGCACATGTTGTCACATGGGATACAACATGGTCTAGGAACTCAAGGAGTTCGGTTTAGCCAGTGTGGAGCACTGAATGAGGGTCCCTCTCACTCTTGTCGTAGAGTGTTTAGAGTTACCTCCACACACAAGTACATCTTGTACTTGAAGGATGTTCTTTTTTCAGACATCCTTAGTTGAGACATATTCCACATGTGGAGAATATATGAGTCTCTGGGCTGACACTAGCGCCATAATTTCAATTATGTGTCACGACAAAGCCCCGAGGTGCTGGTCACATCTGTTTTCTCGACCATTTTTAGCATGATGTATCAGGAGCAATTTCATGTCCAACAATTGTCGGATACTTAGAATGACTTGTTAAGGTACAAGTACTGCTAAACAACATTACAGATGGTTGTTTTACCATATAGCAAGGCTATGAGTTGTTAATGAAAAAGTTTCATTGTTTGCACTTAGAAGTGACTTTTGTTTCACCTCCTATGGTTCAGAGGTTTCAGCAAAGCTTGCAAAAGATTGCAACTGAAAGTCTTTACTTTCTTTTTAGAACTATTTACATTCCTCTTAATGTGTGCTAGGCACATCACATTTGCCATAAGTATTGGCAAAAATTACCCACGGATATACAGGTTCGGATCTGTTTTTTGCTAAATGCATGCACACTAGGTGTTATGGGCCCTAGTGTTTAGCAAAGGCTGATTTGGAACGGCATGCATATTCCTCAAGTTGTTGCTTATGAAGCATTTTGCACTCTATGTGCAGTATCTCTAGGAGATTACTTTTGGGTCTACTAATCACCAATAGAGGTCATGGCTCTGTTTGAATGTTTGTGGATTTTTCAAGTTAACCACGATGGTTATTCCGGACATTGTTGACTCCTCAACAATGTTACACGACATTGTGATTCCCATTTACCAGTCATGTGGGATGATTGTCTGTAAACCGTAAGGAAACACACCTCAGTACTGTCAACTATCCAAGGGGATAGGCAGATTACAAAGTGTAATCTTGGGCTAAAGGATATGCAAAGTGCATACATTAGCACCAAGCATATCCAATTAATAAGAATTTATTGCTCTATTTGGAGTTTACTTACTATTCATTAAAGCATGTTTGCGACTAGGTTTAGTCTCTTCATGTATAAGTCAGGTTCTCAACTTTGAACATTAGTTATGGTTGTTTATTGATGAAATTTGAGAACAAGTCAAGGACTTAAACTTGGCCGATGAGTTACGTCAGCAAGTCACTTTCAAGGAAACTGAAAAACCTTACACGCTTTAGATTGAAACATGTGTTTCCTGTTATGATCTAATGTGTTACCTAAGTAAATGAATGCTATCCATCTATGATGATTCATGCATTCTTGTATTCTACAGGCTAGGATAAAGGTTTGTTAGTGCATGCACACTAGGTGTTATGGGCCCTACTGTTTAACACTCTTTTGTCTAAGGCGGCATGAGACTACATCTCCAGTTGTTTCAAGGATGAAACCTCTCTTTCGAATGGAAGGAGTAAATCATCAATCATTCTTGTAACTTAAGTTATGAGCAACAAAGGTTTATATTCTGCAACTTAAGAAAGGAAAATAGACATGCTAAGAGCATAAACTTGCTACGAGCATAAAAAATAGGTGGCTACACCATTCAGAGGTGCTAAGAGCATACATTTAAGATATGCTAAATAGCATATGCAC
This sequence comes from Adiantum capillus-veneris, assembly GCF_014529385.1. NCBI lineage: Eukaryota > Viridiplantae > Streptophyta > Polypodiopsida > Polypodiales > Pteridaceae > Adiantum > Adiantum capillus-veneris. The sequence goes on from NC_140943.1 coordinate 153,011,558, forward strand.
ATTACAACTCTTGATATGATTCTTATGGTACGGTTTTAGGATGATTTGACTAGTCTACAGTCAACTCTATTGCTTTACAACTTTTGTGAAAACTTATTCTTTTCACTCTAGTTTTCGAGGACGAAAACTCTTCCTTAAGGGGGAGTAATGTCAGGACAAGGGTCCTACGGGGCAAGGCCCAACTTAGGGGGTCAGGGACCTAGGCCAAGGGCCTGGACTGGACCAATGTGGACTGGGGATCCGCTTAGGGCAAGAGCTAGGAGCTAGGCCTATATAAAGGGCGGTAGGGAGGAGGATCCTATGTCTTAGTCTCCTAGGTCTTATACTATCCAAAAACAGGAAACCTGTTTTGTATACAGTCAATCTGAGCTAAATATCAGCAAAACGGTAAGGAAATTGCAAAAACTTTCTTTTGAGAAGTTGTAGACCACGTCAAAATGGACGGGTTAGGTGGGTAGAATTCTCAAATCTGCATTCTACAAGGAGAAAAACGAATCGAAAAACAGTGCTTCTACACACACAATTTTTAGGGCAGCACCTTCACTTACACACAATCTTCCACACTGTCTTTTGAGCTTCCACAAGAGCATACATCACTTTCAACTGAGCTCACAAGCTCCCATTGCATTCTCAAAAAGCTTCCAACCTTTCTTGATCTCTCCACCGCCACCAAGCTCAAGCCACCATAGCCAAGCTCCGTCGCTTCCATCTCGTCGGGAAGCCGTTGCACATGCCATTCGCTACCATAGCTCTTGTGAATGCACGTGTGTGCGGATGCGTGCGTGCAGGAAAGGGAAGAAGCAAGCGACCGTGTGGGTGGAGCAACCTTTGGAAGAAGTTTCAAGTGAGTGAGGTGCTCCTTATTCTTATGTATAGAAAGAATAAGGAAGCGTGTATACACAGTGGGCAGGCGGTCAGACACTGGACGTCCAAAGGCGTAGCGCCTTTAATTGATTCCTACTCATCATTGTTACTCTTTTGGTTTTCAGTTACTCATTGTGTTATGCAAGCATGTACCCAACATCTTGTACCTCGCATTGGACCCCACCACTTATGTACCTTGCAACTGAGGACAATTGCTTTCCCAACCCCGGAGTATGTTATGGATAAGGGATATGCACATTATTACTCAAGTGCTCATTACGAGATATGACCATTTATTCCGACCGGCCAATGTGTATTCATTTTTAAGCATTAAAGAACCTATAAATAAGTACGTGCAAGAGGGAAATGCTCACTCTTGCACGGGGGGAGATTGCACCCAACGTCTGTGTCATTCTTCTCCTCTCTCACTTCTCCTTTCTCCGTGCCTATGTAGAACTCCATGTTAGGAGGTGCGCCAACACATGCTCTTCTTCTTCTTCTTCTTCTCCTCTCTCTCTCTCTCTCTCTCTCTCTCTCTCTCTCTCTCTCTCTCTTTCTCTCTCTCTCTAAGATTGTGCATAGCTTTGATTATGTGGATATGTGATTCATCAGGTACGTGGATTTGTGGATTTTATGGTATGGAGTATAGTGTTTTGTGTTTTGCAAGGCTCTCCACACTCTTATTTGTAGTAGCTCTACGCATGCATATCTACATTGCAAGAGTTTTGTGAGACCCAAGCATTGACTTCTACAACGTTCTAGGTGAAATATCTCACTATCCAACTGTTGTTTTGTGATTCTTTCAATTGCATTAGATTCCTATCACGTTGGAGCACCTAATAGGCATGTTTGACATAAGATTTGATGACTTGAAAATATGTTATTCTAAAAGATGCATTTTTAAATGAGCAAATTTTAGGTTTGGTGACTCGAATGTGTTTCCGACCATGCATGTATTGTGAGAAACCCAAGAACTACTGTGAATGATTCTTCGCCCTACAACCCATAATATAGGCCCTTGGCCATCTATATTTAGAATCCCCTATCCACACCTAGCAGCCGACCCTTGGGCTGGGTCCGTGACCCTCCTTGGGTTTACCCTTGGCATTACATTACTCCCCCCTTGGAGAAGCATTGTCGTCCTCAAAAACAAAAGTGGTGATATCTTCATAAGAACACTAATGTTTTCCCGTATGGCATCCTTCATGTATCCAATTGTTTGTTTGACCAGAACATGGTATAAAAGGAGATTCAATACAACCAAGACTAAAATATTGATTTTCCACATTGTTGTCCCGTTGTAACCGGCTTATAACCAACATAGTGTGTAAACTCCATTTAGAAGCCACATGAGCATGCTAAACGAGTTATCACAACAAAGATGTACCGCAAAGAGTACCTCTTTTCACTTTCCATGAAAGTAATTGGCTGACGTAACTCATCAGCAAAACTTAAGTCCTTGACTTGGTATTTTATCAAATCAGTAAACAACCCCACCATAACTCGTGTTCAAGGTTGAGAACCTAAGTTGCACATGAAGAGACTAAACCTAGTCGCAAACATGATTTATCTTATGGCAAGCAAACTCCAACTAGAGTGATACATGCTTACTAATTGGATTGCTTGGTGCTAACGTACGTGTTTTGCATATCCTTTAGCACAAGATTACACCTGTAATCTTCCTATCCTCTTTGGATAACTGAAAGTATTGAGGTGTGTTTCCCCATGATTTACAGACAGTCTTCCAAAATGACTGGCAAACGGGGATCACAATGTCATACAACATGGTTGAGGAATCAACAATGTCATGAATAACCATCTTGGTTAACCTGAAAGATCCACAAGCACCCAAACCAAGCCATGACCTCTATTGGTGATTTCTAGATCCAAAAGGAATCTCGTAGAGATACTGCACATAGAGTGCAAAATGCTGCATAAACAACTAATGTGATGAATATGCATGCTGCTCCAAATCAGCCTTTGCTAAACACTAGGGCCCATAACACCTAATGTGTATGCATTTAACAAAAATAGATCCGAACCTTCATATCCATGACCCCCTGGGTTGGCCCTTGGCCTGACATTGGACCATAACAGGATGTGAAAATTGATCACACCTAGGTACCACTGAAACATGTTCATCAACAAAAAAGAGTCTTGCTACATGTATGTATAACCATCCATTAAAGTTGGTTAACAACACTTATACCTTAACGAGTAGTTCGAAGTATTTCACAATTTCGGGCCACTAAAATTGTTCTTGATATGTCGTGCTAAAAATGGTATAGAAAACGGATTTGACCAGCATTTAGAGACTTTATCATGACAGATTATTGATATGACGGGCACCAATGTCAGTCCCAGAGACTCATATTCTTCACATGAGGAATATGTCTCAAAAAAGGATTTTTGAAAAAAGAACATCCTCCTTCAAGTACGAGGTGTGCTTGTGTGTGGAGATAACTGTAAACACTTTTCAACATGAGTGAGACGGACCCTTGTTATCTTTACTCCACATTGGTTAAACTGAACTCCTTGAGTTCCTCGGCCATGTTGTATCCCATGTGACAAAGAAAACCCTACATGTAGGTCCATAATTGCATAATGCAGGAAAGTATGTTGGACACTATGGTCCAAAATGCTTTGCACTTACATGACATTGTCATGTCTCTTAAAGAGTAAAATGGATGAAAACATAGAAGTTTATACATCCTACTCGGGAAAGTAAACAAAATAATATTAAAAAAAGAAACAAAACCAAATCAGATGCGTACTTGGACGTTGAACATCACGTTTACTTACCTGTAGTCAAAGGCACCTGCCCAAATTTCTCGCCTGCAAAGGCGTAGGAACACTAATTTAATATTAGTGAAATTCAAGTAGTATTGCACATGTAACCCTGGGTGTTACCTTTGCAATCCAAACCCCTTTGATCTACTTCCATTACATAGGATTTTAGTAGATCGAGGATTGTTAGGTTAGCTATTTCACTTTGGCCATCCGTTTGTGGGTGATAGGCCGAAGAGAAGTTTAGCCTTGTTCCTAAATTCTCAAAGAGACCCTTCCAAAAATTACTGGTCATTCTAGGATCTCTATCCGACACTATGGACATTGGCAAGCCATGGTACTTGAAGATTTGAGAAATGAAGAGGGTTGCCATTTGATGGGCTTTGATAGTCTTTTTGACAGGTATAAAACGAGCTTGTTTACTGAACATGTCTACTATCATCCATATTCCCGTATTCCCATGGATAGACTCAGGCAATCCAAAGATAAAATCCATGGATATGCTCTCCCATGGTGAATTAGGGATTGGCAAAGGCTGAAGCAATCCAAGTTGCTTCCCTCTATCAAACTTTGTCTTTTGGCATACCACACATTTAGAAACATATCTTGTATGTTTGCTTTCATGGTAAGCCAATAGAAATATGTTTCAATCCCTTTTAGGGTAGACTGAATCCTTCTATGTACCGCATAAGGAGGAGAATGAGATTCAAACACTACTTTCTCACGGAGTGAGCTAGTAACACATAGTCTATTGCCATAGAGAAGATAACCATCTTGTAAAGTAAATGGTTCCTCTTTCTTCCCTAGTGCAAGGGCTGAAATCACATCTCTAAAATCGAGATCAATAGCATACTCATCTATCATAGAAGATAGATAACTGTGAGTTGCTATGGAAACTGCATTCACTCTCGGCCGTCTTGAGAGTGCATCGGCTACTTGATCATGCTTGCCAGCAATGTGAGTATTATGAAAATGAAATTGCAGTAACAATGTATTCATCAAGACCAAACATAGTGCGAAATGCGGTCTTTACAATGTCTTGATCAACTATCCTTATTTGATGATAGCCACTTTTTAGGTCAATTCTACTGAAGTAGGTATAGCCTTGTATCTTATCAAATAGGTCTTCTACCCGTGGAATGGGAAACCTATTTTTTATAGTGATCCTATTTAGTGCTCTATATTCGACACATATACGATATGTGCCGTCTTTATTTTGCACTAGTAGCATAGGAGAACAAAATGGAGATGAGCTAGGCCTAACCATGCCCTTCTCAACTAACTCATGCACTTGCCGCATAATCTCCTCTTGTTGAGCTTGAGAAACTCTATAAGGAGGTTTGTTAGGCGGTGAACTTCTTGGAAGAAGTTCAATTACATGGTCATCATTACCTCGTTTAGGAGGTAGCTCACAAGGGATGTTGTCAATAAAGACATCTTGAAACCCCTTGAGAAAATTGGATAACTCTATTCCTTTTGATTGTGTATATTTTCTTTTGCTAAAACGTTAGGTTCGTTTTGAGAATCTTTGACAAAAATCTTGTACACGAAAATAGAGCTCTTTATTGACTTGTTGAAAGCTTGTGTATGTACAATGGGTATAGTATTACCCATTTCCTTAGCATCTATATACATATCTTTTTCCCTGAACTTAAACGAGATTCTCCTTTATGGGAATTTAACATTGGCAGCCATGCGACAAACCATGGTGCCCCTAGGATTACATCCTCATGCTTGAGAGGAGAGATAAAGAAGTCCTCTTTGTCCAGATAGCTTTGGACATGGAGCCTCAATTTCCCAATTAAGGGAGTGATTGAAGCTTCTTGCCCCTTGAAAGCACCGTCTGCGGGTAGGACATCTCCCATCTCGTAGGTTTGTATGCCTAGCTTTGTGGCCAACTCTATAGATATAAAATTATGAGTAGAACCGGGGTCAAAGAGAATAAAATCATCATGTTCTCTTACCTTTCCCCAAGCATGGCATAGACGAGATCCTTTGTGGTGAGTTTCCTCCTCTTGGATTTTGACCAAGGTAGCTCTAGGAGGATCATGGTGGTTGTTCTTTTGGGGACAAGCGCGGTACGCATGTCCTTGTTTGCCGCACTTGAAACACCGGTTATCCTTGCGATAACGCTCAAGCTCTTCAGAAGAGAGTTTATTTTTTCCTTTGTAAACTCCCTTCTCCTTAGCTTTGTTGGAGTTGCTCTTAGGAGACTTTTGGACATTGTCCTTCCCCTTAGGCTCATTGGAACCCTTGTTTTCAGGGGGCTTAGAATTCCTCTTAGCCCCTGTTTGGAAATTGATTCGAGAGGCCACCATAGTATGATGTATTACCGCCGATATGGTGCGTGGCCTTTGGGAGTTGACATACTCCGCCATTTCTTTGGTTAAGCCCGCAAAAAAATGGTGCTTTCGCTCTCCAAAATCCCACTTGTTGAAGACAGTGGCTTTGAGTTGTAGGTCCCAAAACTTGTCTACATATTTGTGGATGGATTCATAGGGAGAGAGCTTCAAGCTTCGCCATTAGGTGAGTACTTTGTCTTTGGCATCGGTGGCCAAAAACTGCTTCATAATGGAAGCTCTTAAAGCTTTCCATGTTCATGGAGCTTCACTGTTGGCCCGTAGGCTAGACCATCATTGTCTGGCGGACTTTTAAGAGTGCATAGCTACATGGTGTAACTTAGAGGACTCCGTGAAGCCCTCATCTCCAAACGCCGCATCGAATTGTTGGATAACGGCCAAGACTTTGTCCGTAGCACCAAAAGTGCCATCGTAGGTAAGGAAAGAGATGCTCTTTCCTCCCTCTTTGAACTTCTTGAGCTTGGATGACCTCTTCCACGCGGCATAGGATTTCCTATGGCCTCTTCTTTTTCATGGTTCAAAGGTTGCACCATCACTTTCTTCAGAAGATGAAGAATTTGAGGAAGATGGAGAAGAGGGTGACCTCTTTCTCGCCTTTTTCTTTCCTTGATCTTCTTTGTCTTCACCACCACTTTCATAAGAGGAAGAGGATGAAGAAGATGGAGAAGAGGGTGTCCTCTTTCTCGCCTTTTTCTTCTCTTGCTTTTTGTCATCCCTCTTTGAAGTATGGTGTGGAGAACTATGCAATGGTCTTCTCCGTTGTGGAGGTGATGGAGAGCGTTTAGCCCGCCGTTTTCGTGGAGCCATCTCAGCCGAGGTGGCAAGAGAGTCACTTCTTTCTCGTTCCTTCGGTGGAGGCTCTAAAATTCTCCTTTGAGAAGGAGATGCGTCATCAAGGAGCAAATTTCTGAGCCCTTCATACGGATCCTCTTCTTCTTCCCGAATCGGAGAGATACCTCTTTTGGAAGTATCCCAAGGAGGCTTCCTAGGTGTTCTCTCGTCATGGTGGGGAACTTGAAGAATCCCATGAGCACGAAGCTGCCGTTGCACTTCACTTTGGAGGGATGGATTGCCCATGGCTTGTTGAAGCCTAGAAACAAGATAGTTAACAAGCATCGGGGCATCATTAGTAGCTTGCTCAGTAGCAAAATCAAAGTTATCAGCATTAATTTCACTCTCTTTACTATTGTCAGCCATTCTAACAACTTTTAGGTGTAAACTTTTTAGGTGTACTTTGGCACTTCAAGCCCTACTTGCTACTCCTCTTTACCCCTTTAGAAAAATCACTCAAGCTACTGTACCCGTGGCTCGAATACCATTAATTGCAAGGAATAGAAGAGAGGGTCGTTCAACACCAAAACAACATCGGCTCCTGTCAAGCTTCTAGTAGCTCAATAGTGGTTAAGTCATAGGCAAGCCCCGTAGGACTCCACTATTAAGACCATAGCTCTCGACGGTGATGCCTTGTTAACTGCACAAGGTAGGCGCACTGCAAGGCTGAAAAATCCCTATTCTACTTACTCACATGCAATTAATAGTACCAACCATTTATAGCTAGCTTGAGGACCTCCCTTCTTGAGCAAGAAAAGAGAAACCTTGTGCTCTGATACCAATGTAACATTTACTAGCCTAGTTTTGTGTGTACCGGAAAATAGCATGAACAAAGTGAGCATTTCATTAGAATAGATTCCTAATGAGATTAATAAGAGTGCTTGGGTGGAGAGAGCAACAAAAAGCATAACACCTAGTTAGATAGCATGAACAATACTTCAAAAGAGAGAGAAATTAAGCAGTTGACAACAGTTGAGGACCCGATTTGCATGGAGCCGGTTCCCCCTCCAAAAGGCTTTGTATTATGGTTTCTCCCATCAAGAGAGACATTTTACAATACAATTTCTTGTGTTCCTTCAATACTAGCTAGTGCAATGAAGATGGAAACTTCATGCACTACGCAAAACACTTATCAAACACAACATCAATTCCTTCACGGTCTCAGACCCAAGACCTCACACACCTTTGAAGATGGTGAGAGCTAGCGAGGTATGAGAGTAGATTGAGAGGAAGAAGGAGTATTCTTACGAGAAAGATGTACATCTCCTCACATAATTACTCATATTAGCATAGCTTAGCTTAGTAATTATCATGGTAGAGGAGATGAGCATGCATTGAAGTTTGGCTCTTGGTTGGATTTGCATCACAAAGCCACGAGTTGTTGGTGTAGGCCCCCCTTCTCACAAGCTTGGAGTAGGTGGTAAGCTTTCCATTAAAGCTTGAGAAGGAGAGAGAGTCTTCTTTACTTCACACATGAGATTGTGTGTGTGTGTGTGTGTGTGTGTGTGATAATGCCTTGCAAAAATCAGCCCCCTCTCTCTCTCTCTCTTGGTCGACCCCTCTTGCTTTTTTGCTCTTGCTAGCATCCTATTGGACCCAATGGTAATTAAGCAGCATAAGTGATAGCCTTCTGACATGTGTCCCCCTTTCCCCTTTTGTGAGAGCTTTAGGTAATTATTTAATTAAACTAAACTCTCATTGGACCCCTTTGCCTCTTGGCCAATAGGAATCAGTCAAGCCATTGGGCTGCTGAATGCTCATTGGTCCCCTTGGGAGATTGTCCAATAGTCTTCTAGAGAGCTTAATTCTTATTGGTACTTTTATTAAGTGTTTTTAAATTAATTAAACTAGATTTACTCTAGCCTAATTCTCATTGGTCCAACTCCAAGGCCATCCAATAGGAATTGGGTACGTAAGCCCATTGTTGCACATTACTCTTTTGCTGATGGCCCCCCCTTTGGATCCCTATTTTTCCTCCTTTGGATCCCTACTGTGGCCGGTCTGCTAGCTTAACCAATATTCTAGCTTTTTCTCCCGTTGCACTTCCCCATATTAAATGATCAGTTTAACATGAGAAAATCATTTAGGAGAATTAGATATTGATTATTATGACATAGAGAGAAAAAACCTGGTTATTCGTAGATAGACTACACATAGATATTTTCATCGGAGTGTATTGTGTTTAGATGAGAGATTGACAACCCCTTGGCATGAAAATTTACAAAAGCTTTGTATGAGGTTGAAGAAATCTCCTCGTGCTTGGTATGAGAAAGCTGACACTCATTTGGTCAAACGAGGCTTTTGTATAAGAGTCCAACAAAAAGCACTTTGTATGTGAAGCGTGAGGGTGATGTAATTCTCATCGTTGTTCTATATGTGGATGATTTGCTGATCACTGGTTTGAATGAGACACATATTGCTGAATTTAAGGCTGATTTGAATGCTACTTTCAAGATGAAAGATTTGAGGCTGTTGCATCATTACTTGGACATACAGTTTAAGCAGTGTGATGGTGGTATTGCCTTGTGTGACGTGTCAGACAAGTTACATAGAGACATTGATATGTAAGTTTGGACTTGAGGATTGAAAACCTATTGCCACTCCCATGGAAACAGGTTTGACATTGAGCCTTCATGATGTTGGTGATCTTGCCAATGTCACTCTTCACCAAAATCTTGTTGGATGCCTTATTTATGTATGCAACACAAGGCCATATATTCAGTTTGCAATCTCATAGGTCAACATATTTATGCATAGCCCAAGTTCTAAGCATTGGCAAGATGTCAAGTGGATCTTTCACGACTTGAGTGGCATTTTACATCTTGGGTTGTTTTATCCCAAGTGGGGATCATTATCACCAGATTTACATGCTTTTTTGGGCTCAGATTGGGCTGGTTGCTTTGACACGTGAATGTCCACAAGTGGCTTTCGTTTCATGCTCATCAGTTCATGCATATCATGGTTGAACAAGAAGCAACCTACTGTGGCCACTTCCAATTGTGAGGCTGAGTACATGGCAGTCTTCATAGCTACGGTTGAGTGTGATTTGAGTGTTGGACAGGACACTACCAACATCATCTACACTAACAGTCAGAGTGCATTGGTAGTTGCGAGGAACATAGTTTTTCATGCTCGCACAAAGCACATTGAGGTGCACTACCACTATGTCAGGAAGAGACTCTAAGCTGGAGAGATCAACTTAGTTTATGTGCCAACATAGGACAACCTTGCAAATCTTTTCACAAAGGCGTTGTCCCATGAAAAGTTCGAATCTTTTCGCAAAGCTTTGGTCTTACTCTCCTTTGTGGACTGATCATGTCCTCAAGGCATGAAACTTCCCTAAAATTTATGTGTCAGCTCTCGTTCACTGCATCACTCCCAAGGGGGATTTGCTACCATATACATGTGATTGTGATGTGTGTGAACACACTTAGACCGCCAGAGCATTTTCCCCCTCACTAGGAGGTTTATTCCCCCGTGCATTATATACACGCCCATCACTCTAGGGCTATCTTATCTTTCCATTGCACACTAAGTAATACACTCTCTGTTGTGTGCCTTGAGCTTTCTTCGTCTTCTCCAGGCTGTGTGTGTTTCCTTGCAACCTTAATTCCAACAAAAATTTCTTTGACTTTAGGCTTGATAGAAACCAATTTGACTAAAGAACTATCCAAATGTGGCCAACCAGCTCTGAAGGAGTGCTCACCTTTATGAAGTTCAAACATGACAAGGTCTATGATCAGAGATAGAGATAGAAAAGTCCATATTACAGTCAACCAACTAGTGCTTATGAAGGATCTCTGGGGATGCATACATTCTGTCCAACCCAATAGCTCTGAAACAAGAGCCCTGGTGATTATTGCACCAAGTAAACCCTGTGTGCTATGAAGCACCCATCAAGAGGTGACTACCAGTAAGCTCTTCCCCGCAATGTTTTTCATTGCCTTGGATGACTTAACCCAAGGCATTAAGTCTGTCATTAATAGAAGTAACCACGTTAAAATCTCCAAAAATGAGCAAGGGGAAGTGTAACTCATTAAGCTCTGCCTAAGTGTTAGCTCTCTCAGAGATGGAATTGGATGCATACAGACTGACTACTGTGTAATTGAAGGGCTCCTTTAGAGACACTACAATCCATTGACATTTTTTACTTTGTTTTGATATCAGTAATAGCATGTTCATATTTGAGCTGAATTCCAATGACATCACCTTTTTAACCTGCAAGATGGTTAGTAGAAAACCAATTTTGATCTCTACTAAGTCTCTGCTAGTTGGAATCCAGTGCAAAACCTTTGGCTTTAATCTCCTGCAAACACATGAAATCTGCTTGTAGGTCAGAGTCAAGAATCCATTTTCAAATGCTTAAAGCTCTCACAGGGTTAGTTACACCATGGTAATTGTAAGAAAAACCTATGATGAACTGAGTCATTTATTTGAGGCTTTGGAAGGTTTGATACTCTATTAGTATCATTGTTTTTTTCCATTTTCCTTTTGGGTTTAACACCAGGCTGGGGCAAGGTTTCTTCCTCTACATGTGTCATTAGGATATCCACTGAAGCGTAAGGAAATTGAGAAAATTTCTTTAGCTCAGCATTGTCCTGATCCTGTAACTCTTTACTGAAGTGGTCCTCATCAACATACTCCTCCTTTGTTTGCATAGCCTCTTGTTGGCCATAATTTTGTAAGAGTGAGTAGCAGAAATACTGTGCTCAGAGTCTGACTTTGAAGAGAGAGACCTCTGGCATAGTCTATAGGGCTCTCTGGAGGGAACATGGCATTAGTACGAACAGGGCCCATGGGTCTTATTTACTTCCTGTTGGGATGGGTATTTGAGTCCATCTTCCTTAGGGTTGTGAGAGGATGATGGGTACTTTTAGGTTCCCCTTCTTCATCTGAGAGGGAAGGGGCAAAGAACTCCACTAGGAGAGCTCCAAACTTTTTTCACATTTCTATTGTTGTTGCTTCTAGGGGCATTTCTGTTCTTGTAACTACCTCTCCAACTAACTTGTTGAAAAAAACCCTTGTTGATTGTCTTTGACCTCCTTTGTTCCTGTGATTTTCCTTCTGCAATTCGCTAGCCAACTTTGGGCATTTCTTAAGGAGATGACCTCGCTTTAAACAATGAAAACAAGCATTAGGTAAGTTTCTGTAGACCACCTTTTGCACATGGAGAATCTGCCCTTTTTGGTCTTTTATGAAGAACACTATCTCTTAAAGGATTTTCAATATTAACCTCAATGAGTAGCTGTGGATCCCATTTGGGATCAATGCCATCGGAGGGCTTTTGCCCTAAAACTTTCCCTACTTGACCACCTAGCTATTTGAACCATGGGTAAAACTCAATAGGAAAGTCAAGAAAATCTACCCAAACCAGGATGTTAGAAACTTTGTAATGGAATTTGCCTATTCAATTTGAGAGTAGCGGAATTTAATGAGAGTACTTTCAAGAAATGATTTTGTGAGCATAGCGGGTTGACATAATTGAAGATAGCAACATAATCATAGCAATTAGTTAACTTGGCATAGACAATACTTTTGCAAGAGAGATAATTTAGAGAACATGACAACAGTTGAGGACAAGATTTATGTGGAGCCGGTCCCCCCTCCAATAGGCATTTGTATTATGATTTCTCCCATAAAGAGAGACTTGTTACAATACATTCTTTGTGTTCCTTGTGACCTAGGTGAAGCAATGAAGATGGAAAGCTTCATGCATCACCATCATAGCATAACCTAAACTTGAAGAAAGCTTTAACTATACCAAGCCTCAGTCCCAAGACCTCAAACACCTTCGAAGGTGGAGATAGCTAGCAGGGAATGAGGGTAGGGAAGAGGAAGAAGAAACATTTCATACGAGAAAGAGCTAGTTCCTCACTTATCATAACTCTTGTGCTATCATACATAATAGCATAGTAATGAAGAAGAAATAGATGGCAAGCTCAAGCATTGAAGCATGGCTCTTGGATGGATTTGCACTCCATAGCCAAGAGTGTTGGTGTAGGCTCTCAACCTCTACTTGCTTGGAGAAGGAGAGGGAGTTCTTGCACTTTGCATAGTACACAATGAGAGTGTTTGTGAGTGTGTGTGGGTGAGTATAACCCCTAAGCACCCGCCTAGCTTGCTTGGGTCGACCCCCCCTTGTAGCTCATGCTTGAAGCTCATTGGACCCCTCCAGGCCTAGCCAATCACAAGCAGGAGCCATTACAAGCAACATGGGTAGCCTTGGGACAAGTGTCCCCCTTTCCCCTTTGAGAGAGAGGACTTGATAAATGCAAAATCAATTAATTAAATATCCTAAATTATCATTGGACCCCTTGGGTGGCCAACCAATAGGCTTCAGGCACACCATGAGGGTAACATGGGGAGGAACTTGACAAGTGCCCTTGCTGCCTCTTCAAGCTGGGGCTTCCCTTGTGTGTGTGTGTGTGTTCTCTCTCATCCGCCCCCCCTTGTAGGCTCGCCCCCCTCCTTGTAGGGATCTTTTTGACTTTGGATGAGCAAGCCCCTTAGTCATCAAGCATGACTAAGCACTTGAAGTAGGGGGTGTTCCCACAAGCATCTCAGGCAAGCTTCTCAAGGCACCTCAAGCACCTTAATCATGCACCAAGTCAAGCACCTCAAGCATGGAGTCAGTCAAGCACCTCAAGCATCTTAATCAAGCACCTCAAGCATGACAAGCACCTCAAGCAGGACAAGCACCTTAAGCACAACAAGCACCTTGAGCTTGGGCCGGCGGGTTCCCACCTCAAGCTTACCTAAGGTCAAAGGACTTTTACACACATTATTGGAGGTCTTCAATGAAGCTAACCCTAAGGTCTTATGCTCCATTGGTTAGCCTTGCTCTTGATAGACCATCTCCCATTTGGGCCCCTTTACTATTGGCCCCGTGTTGAGATAGATCTACAAGCACATATCTATATCTTAACACTTGTTCCCATTTATTCTCCCACATTAAGTGATCAATTTAATATGAGAAAATCATTTGGGTTGGTTAGATATTAGATTTTATGACAAACTTTCTTTCCTTTAGGATCAAACCCCTTATGCCATTTGAAAACTGACATCGGAGTGTTTCTCAATAACCACTGACCCTCTACTAGTCACTTGTAAAGCACTATCAGAATCTTCAAATAAGAACAAATAGTAATTGTTAGGGAGGTATTGTACATGAGAGGGGAATATGTTTCTAGATTCCCACTCTTGTGCTATCCACTGCTTCAAAACTTCAACAGGAGGGACATAATCCATGACAGAGACCGATCACGATGAGATGACGACCCTCTCTTGCAATTGTTTGAACCACTGAGATAGTTCCACAATATTGACCATGATTTGGCCTTGAGTTGCTTCTTGTTCGTTAGCATTGTGGGAGGACCCCTCTAAGTTTGCATGTTCTTTATCTGCACAATTGTGATCCTCCACTACATTTGCGGGAGGGGGGGGGGGGGGGGGGGGGGGGTGAGACATGTCCAGTATTGTGATTGAGGCTTATTGTTATTGTTCTCTTGAGCATTTTCAATGTTTTATCAAACATTGGAGAAAATAGAAAAAGGACCATTATGAGGGATTGTATTGAAACTTACCTGATGTTGGGGAATTTGGTTGCCCATTAGTGGTGTGGGAGCTTCCCTCTGTACAATCATGTTAGGATTGATGAATGAAAGAGGTCCTGCTGCAAGTGCTGATGCATAAAGGCAATAGGGTTGAAGGAAGGGCGAGCTTGTACCGCCTACGCATAAGATAAAGATGATTGCCCTCCACGTTTGAGTTGGGGAGTATTGCCTCCAATCGGATGTATATGAAGAAAACCCTTTTGAGGGGAGTTTGGGGAAGACAACATGACATTCATGGGGTATCCATCCCTACTTGAGATGCCATTAATCAAGGCATCTTGCAGTGCCATCCTTCAAACGTTACCCCGTCCCCCCCCCCCCCCCCGCGCGGCATGGGGAAGGACAATAGGGAAGGTCAACAGAGCAAGCCTTGAGTTTGTCCTAAGTGACTAGAGCGAGAAGGGAGCAAGAGCAAAGAAGGTTGCATGAAAAGTTAAAGCGGGGGTAGGGAGCGAGTCCCATGACCTCTAAATATGTATGTATTAGGGTAGAAGGGCCGGTTGCAAGACAGGTTGCAAGACGAGTGCCAATAATATCACGCAACACCCCCCTAAAGAAGCACATCAGTGCTTGGGTTGTTGGCTTGCTGATGTGGGATCTTACTATTCGTTGAAACCAAGGTTCAAACCCCGATTGTGTGCGTCCCTGATTGGCCTCTTGCCGTCCTTAATATCTTGACGATGCTTTTAGCATTGAATAACGTGTCTATTTGTCGCAAATGCTCTGTGCGATAATAGCTTCAGAGTCGCCTATGTTGTCAGAAGGCCCTGCTCACTCCGCATCTGTTGCGCCTCTTGCAACCGAAAATTCGTCATGGAGAGAGAAACTACAAAGTTAGTCATACCCCTACTAGCCCCTCTACCGTAATCACAAGATATCTACTAACATAATATAGCGAAAGGGGTAACCCTTTACACCTGTCGCAATCTGCGACCTGAAGGCTAAAGTCCAAAACAAAAACAAACCCCTTTGCACGCGATAAAGAGAGAGAGAGAGAGAGGGGGAGAGAGAAGAGGCAGGCGAAGGCGTACTAGTTTGTAACAACTTTTGAAATGCTCGGCCTTTTTTTCTTTCCCTGGCTAACCTTGGCACGTGTCCAATGAAGAAGAAGGGGCAATAATAAGGGTGCTGATGTGTGAATAATAGACAGAAGACCTACATGCACACACAGTTACTCACACAGCCCCTATTTTGTGGACGACGGCGACCTACCATTTACAAAAATGTAGCCGTTAACCCAGGAGCCAAGGAGGAGGAGAAGCTCCCCGGAGCCTGGCCACCGACTTTACTTTGTCGCTTCTCGCTCTCGACTTCTTGGCTGATACGAGCACGCCCCACACAAGTTCACTACACTCTACATCAGAAAAGGAAAGCATATCTATATTTTGATTAGTGTATGTAGGTGGTGGTCCTAAGCTAGGAGACGAGGTGGACAATCCTCCAGCGGGACAGAAAAGCTGCAAAATGCCGGCCTGATGTGCATAATCAGAAGAAAGAAGAAGAAGAAGAAGTGAGAAGAGGGTTTAAGCTTCTTATTAATTGAAGCGATTAATCAATAACCGCATCAAGCGAAAAAGGTTCTTCTTTTCGGGTAATCATGCATGCATATATAGCAGCTGGATGCACATCATTGTTCCAACAAAGTTCTCCTCATGAGAAAAAGAATAATTTATTCGCTTTTGAGTTGTGAATATAATACAATCGAATTGGGTCTCTCTCATCAACAGAATAGAAGCCATCAACTAAAAATAACTGTGGCGCCACCCACAACCCGTCATTTCCTCCCTGTTTATGCACTCACAAAAGTACGCTGTGCAACCCATCGCCCATCTCGATTCATGACTGCCCACCATTGCTACCCATTCGCGAGAAGTTCAGTATTGATTCATCATTTTGCAAGCGCGGAAGTTGGATTTGTTGATTCGTACAAAGCTGAAGCTGATTGGCATGATTGCTGCATTGCCAATCTCAGCTCTTTTGTAAATTGTAGCTCTAATCCTTTTTTATTCACCTGCTTTTCCTGCTCTTCAGCAGCTCTCGCTTAGCTGAATCAAATCAGTAACCTCCTCTCTCAGAGGCGGCAGGCTCATTTGGAATCTAGGGACTAAGATCGTCTTCATGCATTCCATAGAAAAGGCCCAGTTACCCAGCTTTGAACCTTGCCAGGCTTCAAGCGGCAATGCCCCTTTGCTGAAGCCTCCTTTAACTGTCAGGATTTCTTACTGTTGGAAGCTCCAGATGCAGACAAATAGTGGGAGCTTTTGATAGCGGTCAAGATACGAAGAAGATTCAGCAAAAGATGGGGAGAACAAGCCCTTGGTTCTCAGTCTTTCGCGTTCTGATTGCCATGGCTGCCTGTGCAAAAGGTAAGTAGCTCCTCTCTCTCTCTCTCTCTCTCTCTCTCTCTCTCTCTCTCTCTCTCTGTCTCTCTCTCTCTCTCTCTCTCTCTCTCTCTGTGTGTGTGTGTGTGTATGTGTGTGAAACTTATCTAAGATCGGCTCATACGGTTGTTGCTATATGCAGTTATTGCGAATGATCAGAATGAGAGTTGGGCCTGCATATGCAGTCATACTGGCCTTGTTGGTACTCAGCTCTACACTGGAGATGAGAAGCTGGGTTTCACGGAATGCAACTGCCCACAAGCGGGAGGTAAAGGCTCCATAGATTCTGTCCACTTAATTGTGTTTTGGTCATTTACAATCTTATTTCTGTCATGCTGTTTAGGAATAGTTGTAGTTATGCAACACTCTGCAGAGAAAAGAAGCATTTTGAAGTACTGAGCACGCAGTTGAAAATTAAAAGAAATCCCATGAGAACAACGTACTACTCTCCCACATGAAGGGGCAGCCTAGATGGTGCCACTTGTGACATTGGCTGTTAGTGGGTACAGAGATTGTTTAGGTTGTGTGTGCTATTCAAATTTTTTTGCAGTCTTTTAAGTGAGAAGTTTGGTGGTATGGAAGGGGACTGCTGCGGTGGTATTTAAAGAAGCCATGTTTCTTACTTTTTAAGAGAAAATGCTGGAGGGTTAATCCCAGGGTCCATGTGAATTCTTTTCAATTTAGACGGTGATATCCTACTTATCAATAAGGTAGGTATGCCGAGCAATTGTTTTGATTCCACCCTAGATGATATCATTCTGGAGGATCATGTATCTCTCACATGTGGGGGGACATTGCACAATAACTACATTTCTTGTTGTTATCTCTTTCTTAATATTCAAAATCCTAACAATATAGCGCCACTTTCTGTTGAAATCTCATTGTGTTGCAGATTGTATTGGTATCATGAACTGGATGATAAATTAAATGCATGCTATTCAAGATCACTTTGCAAATCTAAAAAGGAAGGAATCATCAAGATTGCCCCTTTAGATGTGAGCTTCGGATTTGAAAGCCCGAAAAAACTTGCACCTAAGAAACCTGCTTTCAGTGTTGTGATCATATATGTGCTTGTTATATGTGAGCTTCGTATTTGAAAGCCTGAAAAAACTTGCACCTAAGAACCCTGTTTTCAGTGTTGTGATCATACATGTGCTTGTTAAGTAACCAAGAACATATAATTTAAGCAAAGCCAGTACAGGGCTGTTACAAGAAAACTTGTTTCGGTC
Organism: Adiantum capillus-veneris; assembly: GCF_014529385.1. Lineage (NCBI taxonomy): Eukaryota > Viridiplantae > Streptophyta > Polypodiopsida > Polypodiales > Pteridaceae > Adiantum > Adiantum capillus-veneris. The sequence goes on from NC_140943.1 coordinate 153,029,623, forward strand.
AATATCTGGACAAGAAAGAGAAATTTTTGACAAATCGCCTCTGGATAGTATGCATACCAGACTGCTTTGATTTATTGAGATTTTAAGCTTTGACGCAGGACAGGTGTCTTGTATGAGTTCCTATGACATAGGACAGGTTCATTGTACCAGTTTTCCCTGTATGGGAAATTTTCTGGTTATCATATTTACACATTGGAAAGAGGGTTTTTCCTATGGAGCCTTCTTTCTTACTGCCAATTATCTACTTCAATGTCATACTTGGTGCTCATCCTTTCCATTTAAAGGATCGGTAACAGCATCAGGGTTGAATGAATCTCTGAGTTTAAACTGCATTCACTGTTTGTCTTGAAATCACGATTTGTAAGCTAGGTTATATTTATTTTCCATTGCTAACTATATTTTCTGTACAGATTGCTTAGTGTGTCCTGCAGGTTTTGTTGTGGATCCCTCGCAGAGTCGCAATAGCACCTGTGCTTGCACAAATCCTCTTTTTGTCATTGTGCGATTAGTACAAATTGGGCTCTCAAATTACACTGCGAGTTTGGAGAAAGCTTACTTAGAGGGATTAGCGTCTCTTTTAAAGCTCTCACCTTCGCAGGTACTTTTCTGTGGCCGTTGTGTTCTTTGTACATCTTTAGTAAGTTTGAGATCCATCTCTGAAAAAGTGTGTGTTTCAGATTTTCCCTAGTGGGAGGCGGAATGGGAGTGTGATCTTGGATATGTACATTTTTTCAGAGCATCCAAACTTGGTGTCCTTGACAGATGCTAGAATTGAGCTGTTGCAGATTAATAGTACGCAAAATGGTGTTCTGTGGGACAATTCAATTGGACTCTGGAAATTGGTCTATGTTGGGAATGCCTCTTTAAACTTAGGTGATTAATATCAGGACGTTTTCATTTCAATCATATCATGTAGCGGGTAGATAGCCTTATTTCATTCATGCTCACCTTTTGATAGAGATAATCATATCTATTTCTTGTTGTAAAATTACGCCTTTTCCTTTTTGATTGAGCTGATATGGTTGCTCTCTTGCTTTAAACAGGTCAATCTTCTCACAGTCCTCAAAAAAATCTTGACGGGAAGCTTTTCATATTGATTCTTGTATTATGTGCCACCATTGCAGTGGCATTATTGCTACTCTCTCTGATGATCTTGTTGCATAAGAAAAGGAAAAGCTCCAAATGTCCTCCTGTGCTATGGCTTGACGATGACAATAGCTCCAGTGGTTTCAGGACTTTGTTAAGCCATCGCTCTTCACCTATTGAGAAATTTCAGGTGTATGACAACACATGCTTCTCTGGAAGTACAGGTGTGTATAAGAAATCTTGCCACGTGTATGAAGGCAGGTGCCTTAATTCAGCTTTATTCCATACATTGGATTTCAAGCCCCTTGTGTTTATGAACTAAGTGCACCCCCACGTCAATATGCATAACTGCAATCTGTTGTTCTCAGTTTTATGCTCTGTGAAAACTGATTCTATGACACCATTAATCGCTTATGATAGGTTGCATGGGTAAGCGATCATTTAAGATGAGCCCCAAGTTGGGTCCTGTTCTAGGAATGGTGATTAGGCAGTTCTCCTTTCTAGAATTACAAGAAGCCACTGGAGGTTTTTGTAAGTCCAATTTAATTGGTACTGGTGGAAGTAGCAGTGTCTACAAGGGCTGTCTTAAGGATGGTAGAGATGTTGCAATCAAGAAGCTGAATGCAATACCAGGGGAGAGTTTAGATCGCGAATTTCTGCTAGAGGTAATTGATTAGTCAACATGAAGCTTGCTTACATTCAAATTTCACAAGATAGTCAGTGGGTTTTTATTTGTGCACAGGTTGAGCTACTTTCACGTCTTCATCATTTTCACTTGGTGCCGCTTGTTGGTTACTGTATAGAGATGCCAAGGAGGGATATTGAACGGTTGTTAGTCTATGACTACATGCCTAACGGTAACTTGCGTGAACATTTAAACCAGTCCTTGGGAAAAGAAAATCTCAATTGGGCAGCACGCTTGAAAATTGCGTTGGGGGCAGCCAGAGGATTGGAGTATCTTCATGAAGCTGCAGACCCAAGAGTTCTTCATCGTGACTTGAAATCAAGCAACGTTTTACTTGATGCAAAATGGAGGGCAAAGGTCAGTTGGTACTCTTAGGAACCTTAATTCGGGACTTAAAATATTTGAGGTCATGTTCATGGAATGGGTGCAATTCAGTAGGAGTGCCATCACATGCTTGTCAGCATGTGAAGTACATGTATCTAATGCAGGGAGTCTATGCCTCCCTTCGAGTGCTTTGAATGGATGCATGTATTCAGCCCATTATAATCTGGACCATGCATATTTCTGCATGCTAGAATCTTCACTGCTTTCTTAAAGAGAACATTGCTTTCTTCACGAGAGATCATTGCTAAGTGACATGATAGGAAGGTGGCAACTTATTCAGAGTGACTTTTTGTTTAGAGGCTTGTTTATAAAAATGCAAGAAACGTTCAAAACTGTTGTATATGTTTTTTTCAATGGTATGCATGAAATGTGCTCAATGAGATCAATATTCCTTCTATATTATTAATCAGCACATTTCACATGCCTTCCTTTCACAGTTCTGGTTATGTATTTTGGATGTGGGTATCAGCGGCGCATTTCATACTTCTTGTGGATGCTAGCGCATGGGGACTACCTGTTGGCACTTGGACTTCTCAAATTGGCCATGCCCCAACATGTCTACGATGTACATTACAGACTACCGAGTGCTTGTGATAGTACTTATGGGGATAACGAGACATATTGTCTGAAAGAGAGTCTTCATTAACATGGGCTGTGGTCTCTCAACGTGTGTCCACCATGAAGCTGAAAGTTCACGTGCCCAAAGTACTCTTGCATACATCATGGCAGGTGTAAGTGAGGTAAAAGCCACCCCTTTGTGTGGGGCTCCTAGAAGTTCGTCTCATGACAGCGATGTTCTAGCATATCTAGAGCAGCATACTCTCTAGTAAACCTGTCTTGGGCTGCACTCGTCACAGAGAAGCAGCCTGTGGGGGCTATGAAAGTAAATCCCAAGGTATATATATGAGTCTACCACCTCAAATGTAGTTGGTGTGAATAGGACTCTACTCCTGACTTGTCTTGATAGATGAGAAATTGTAACCTTGGTCTTGCCAAGGTTCATTGTGAGCCTGTGTGTGTGCAAAACTCATCCAAGGCCTATAGATGGAGTTGTCGTCCTTTTTGTGACTCAGATACCAAGACATTATCCTCACTATTTAAGATAATATGATCTGGAGTTGCTAGATTCACGCCCGCATCTTGTGTAAGAAGATTGTACTCTAATATCTCCTCGATGTACAGGCCACACACACACACACACACACACACACACAGAAATGAAATGAAATGTTATATTAACGTCTTCAAAAGGCCAAAATGACCGAAAGTTACAAAGTGGTGGATCTGATACAAAGTCAAAGTAACAAAATAACCTAACAACAATACAAAACAAAGATATATACTATGGGGTCCTAAGTTGGTCGATGTGAGTCAGGCAAAAAACTAAGCAGAATAATGGGCGGCTTGTTGGGATAGCTGAATCACAAGAGATCTAGCATCGGTCGTTGGCGAATCTCATCAATTTCCTCCAAGAGAGAGAGAGAGAGAGAGAGAGAGAGAGAGAGAGAGAGAGAGAGAGAGAGAGAGAGAGAGAGAGAGAGAAATGAAAGGAAATGTTATATTAATGTCTTCAAAAGGCCAAAGTGACCTATGAGAACAGAAAGTTACAATGCAGTGTATCTGATACAAAGTCAGATTAACAAAATAAATTAAACTAGGATAACAAAATATAAATACTGTGGGATCCTAAACTAAGTAGTACAATGTGAAGACAATATGGGAGGGGAGTAGAGATCCATCTTCATTTGCACTCTGGACGACGAAAGAGTATGGCTTGAATCCTTTGCTGTAGCCTCCTTCGAAGAGAGAGAGAGAGAGAGAGAGAGAGAGAGAGAGAGAGAGAGAGAGAGGAAATGAAATGAAATGTTATATTAACGTCTTCAAGAAGCCAAAGTGACCTATGAGACCAAAAGTTACAATTGGTGAATCTGATCAGTGTTCGAGTACAAAAAGTACAAAGAACTGAAAGACTGAAATTGAAATTGAAACGAAATAGGTAGGGAGGGGTGATGGTTGATATAATGGTAGCTGATACAAAGCTGAAACAAAGATGGATCAAATGAGATACAAATCATTAGATGATGTCCCTCATCGGTCACCGCCGAATCTCATCAAGATCCTCCATCCTCTCCAATCCTCCCAAGGCGGCATAAGCTCTCGTCAGTACCCCATGATAAGTCTATGCATCTGTGTACTCCATTGTCTCCTGGCCATACGTAAAGGTGGGTGTTGACTTCCTAAGCCACTGTGATGTGGTGTTGAATACCATAACCTTGGTTGACATACAATCCACTATCATGAGCAAATGTGTGCAAAGCATCCAAATGGCACAGCATCCCCTCCGGAGAATAAAAAATCAACAGTGTATCATCACATATAACAACATTGGAATCCATGTCCCTGCTAGCTGAGCACCTCTGTCTCCCTCTCGGTCTACATAGTTTGAAAACTCATCCATATACATCCCAAAAAGAGTCGGAGATAGGGGGCATCCCTGCTTCACCCCAATAGTGGAGTGGACCATGTTAGACATACCCTTAGTAGTGTGTACCCACCCTACCAGTGTCCTGTATAAAGCCAAGATCCCCCAAATCATCTCTGTGGGTATACCAATGTCCTGTAGTCTATGTATAAGTCTGGCTCTCATCACTGTGTCAAAAGCTTTGCGGAAATCCACAAAGCTACAATAGATCGTCTTGCCAATGGTGTGTACCCTCCTCAATCGTAGCTCTTAGTGTCAGAATGTGGTCAAGAGTGGAGAAGCCTTTCCTGAATCCCGCCCGCCTTGATGCTCGTATGCCCTTTCTCTCTGCCCATTTACTCAGCTCCCTCTCAAGAATAAATGCATACAGCCTAGCCAATGTGTGACCAACCTTGATGGTGTGATAGTTTCTGGGAGTCATGGGATCTCCTCATTTGAAAATAGGTACAATGGTGGACATACTCCAAGTCTTAGGAAAACCCTCATAATGGCTCGATAAACATTATAGCAAGAAGCTCTGCAAGCATATCTCTGGCATGGATGAAGTGCTCTGCTACCAGACCATCATGGTCATGTGCTCTCCCTGTCTTCATCTTGTCAATGGCTTTCCTTACCCTCTCAGCCGTAAAGAAAGTACATGTGTCAGGGCATGTCTCCTTTGGGTCCGGCAAAGGTGACCCTGATGCTGTGTAGAGAGATGTGGCATATTTCCCCCATGTCTTTGTGGAGGTGATGGTTGGTGGTGTGGTGGTGGTGAATGCTCATGGAATAGTCTCCATGCCTCGCCTGAGTCGTGGCTCATAAACAGCCTATATATCTCATCCATGTACACGGAATCCGTTTCCTCGTGAAGGTATTCTGAGTGTGTGTGGAGACCTCTCCTAGTGGAGCTGTGCTGAACTGAAACGTGAGAGTGAGAGACAAGATAGCATGATCAATTGCTACTCCAACTGGCCTAGTGCCCACCATGAAATCCTCAAAGGATGGAATGAGACATAGGTGGGCCATAACATAATCCACTATGCTAGCCCCATGAGAGAGAGAGAGAGAGAGAGAGAGAGAGAGAGAGAGAGAGATGAAATGATATATTAACGTCTACAAAAGGCCAAAATGACCTATGAGACCAAACTGATTACAATGGTGAGTCTAGTACCAAGTCCGGGTACAAACAAAGAAAACTACAAACTAGAAACTGAGATACCGACTCCTATGGGTGGCTTGTAAGCTGAGCAATGGTATAATGCCACAAAGGTACAAAATGGGGATAAGTGTCACCATGATACAATATAGCAATAGCATGAAGTCTATCCTCATTGACACTCTGGTTGTCGTGCTAGAATTCTGTGGATCCTCTGCTGCAATCTTGGTCGGTGCTGCGTGGCTCCGCTCCTCAGTCGTGGTCGTCTCGTTTCTCAGTATTACAACCATCATATGTGTAAGATCACTGTCTTGAAGAAATAGTAACTAGAGGTTACAATACAAGGGTTCAAGAGGGTGCAATACAAGCAAAAGCAGGGGAGGAATATCCCATGAACTATCACGTGGGTCTTTGCAATATGGTATTTATCTTCTCCCCAATAAAGAAGCGAGTAGGCCTCTACCTGTATCTGGTAATGATAGCCTGGATCCTCCTTCGTTAGTGGCATAAGTACAGTGATGCCCTTTGAATGAAGTCGGGGCCGTCTCGAGCGCTGTATCTGAAAATATGAGAGAGAGAGAGAGAGAGAAGAGAGAGCTGACATGCTCGAGATTTTCAGGTTGCTGATTTTGGAATGGCAACGATTGTGAAAGAGTTGGATTCAAATGCATGCCCAAGCTCTCCAGCGCAGATGATGGGAACTTTTGGTTATTTTGCCCCTGAGTACGCAATGATGGGGAGAGCAAGTGTCAAATCAGATGTATTCAGCTTCGGGGTTGTACTGCTGGAACTACTTAGTGGGCGAAAGCCTGTAGACAAGAGTGTCCCATTAGGGCAAGAAAGCCTAGTTGTTTGGGTACGTTCTAGTCTGAAGTGGACACTTGAAAATCCATTGTAAACTTTTTAGAGATAACCATACTGAAAGTTGAAAACTCCATGTTTCTTTGTATTCTGAGGTTAACAATGGCTTGTGCAGGCTTTGCCTCTTTTACGAAATGGCTCCAAGCTGTTGAGTGAGTTTGTTGACCCTGCTTTAAAGCAAGGCTTGCCTGTGGATGGTGTGCAAAAAATGGCCTATTTGGCATGGCTTTGCTTACAAATGGATCCGGAGTCCAGGCCTAACATGACCTTTGTCGTGCAAGTTCTTGCCACTCTGGTCCCAGAGAACAATGTAAGAATGAGCGACTTCGGGCCGCTGATGGCATCTCGAGACCAAGTATGTATGCACCTTCCTGGTTTTTCCTTCTTTTCCATGTGTTGTCTTGTGAGATTGTTTTGATTGTAAGCTATGGTTTGGGAGCTATTCTTGTTCAGGGTCTCCAGATGCTGTCTTGGGCTCGAGACTACAGCTTCAGCAGGAATGTTAATTTTTCATTAATGATGTCCCCAAATCTTCTCGAAGAATGCCGGCTATCTTCATGGCACTGGGAAGACAAGCAGATAACCTTACTAGACAACGAGCACGACAAGGAAATTGCCCACTCCAAGAAAGGGGAGCTGGCTAGAAAATCGCTTACTTCTACTTCCCTCTCAGCTGCAGAATATTTGGAAAGGTTTACCGCCATGACTTCTGCAGATAGAATGACGAGAAGCTCGGAGGAAGAAGCTGACCTTGTAAAGCCAAGACTTGAATACTTCTGGCAGAACAATGGATTACTGGTACAACAGACTTGACTTACAAAGTGTGTGGATGTGTGCATGCCTGTGTGAGTACATGCACACATCTGTGCTTGCATGTATGTATGTGCGTGCGATATACAGAGGTGCTGCTCATTTATGAGTCACTTCAAGTGCATAAATCACTATCAAAGTCATTGACAAGGCGTGACATTGTTCCAGATGCAGCAGCAAAGCCCAGCGCGATGACTCCAAAATGTACAGAAGTGTATGCAATATGCAATCTGGAACCACGACATAGCTAGACAATAGAGTAGACAAAGAGTGGCAATGCAAGAGCCCTAACGAAGGAAGCATGTACAACTATCAGGGCGCAAGCATGCAGCAGGATCGTCGAACTAAGCTGCATTTTTGAAAATATATACATATATATAGACATAGGGCGCATGCTCATATACCAAGTAGTGTAAAGTTTTGTCATCCAGACTCCGAAGTAGCATGTCATTGACAGATCTTGCCATGGAGCTTCAGAATCACACTCTTTTGTTGGCATTTGCTGTATCGATTAGCCTGAATCTGTTGATTGAATGACAATGGATCTTCTTGTGCCAGAGTCCTTAAGTCCTACTGTTCCAAGAGTTGAATAAGATGGAAGCTGCTCTGATGATGTTCTGCCAATCTGCTCTTCAAAATTATATGGGAGAGCACGTTTTGATGGAGTACTCTGAAGACAAGAAACTCATTTTAATTGATTACATGTTTATGATTATGGGTGCACAAAAATGGCTGAAAATGTGATGATAGTGCCTCTATGCAGGCTGCAGCATTTTGTACATAAAATTACAAGCTGCTTATCGCTTCAATGACGATTTCATCTACAGCCTTCCGATGTGGAGCTGCTCTTTTCTCTCTCTTTTTTTGTGTGTGTGTGCTGGAGGCATCTCTCTCTCTCTCTCTCTCTCTCCACATTAGCTAAATAACCTCTTTTTCATGCAAGCTCGTATAAAACAACAGCCATCTGAAAACATTTATCAGAGACTACAAACACACCATTCCTGGAGGCATGGACATGGACACATGCATGGCACAAATTGCAAGCCTGTGAATCAAAGTGCAAAACTCTTATGTTGTTACGTAGTTCACTTTATAGAGACGAGTATGTCCTGACGATTTTAATAGAAACTGAATTGAAGTGAAATAAAATCTGAATTAATGCGAATCTTCAGTAGATGCTGATGAAGGTGTCAAAAAAAAGAAGAAGAAAAGAACACTGGAGGCGTTGGGCGACGTAGAGAGCAGTTGAGGAAAGAGCGCAACATGTCGGGCTTTAAGTGTTGCTCGCAGAAGCTGATGCAGAAGTATTTTTTTGGCTTTCTCAAAGGAGGAGTTGGGGTAGGCATACTCTCAATGTTTTCAGTGATAATTGAGACTTACGTTAAATGTGATTGCAGTTATAAAATAGTCGATGGATCTTTTTATTTCACCTTTCATTTAGCATATGACATGTCTTGACTTTTCTTGCATTGTACTGTTCTAGAATGTTGCACGTTGCATAATCTACTAACATCTTATGGCGGACGAGTTACCATGCCACGTGTCAACTTTTGCACGTTCTTAGCTAAGGAAAAAAAAAAATTTTAAACGGCAGCGCTACATTGGAGGGCGACTTTGCATAGACTTGAAGTACAGTCAAGTACGTTGCAGGGAACCTCATTCCTTCTCAGTGAAGTACAAGCGACTCGCGATAGAGAACCTCATTTAGTTAATAGCTGTGCTACATTCCCTGTTGAGAGAGAGAGAGAGAGAGAGAGAGAGAGAGAGAGAGAGAGGAAGAAGAAGACGCAGAGGAGGAAGGCTTGGTATGGTCTCTCTTTTTTCTCTCTCCTCCCCCCCCCCCCCCCCCCCCCCCCCCCCCCCCCCCCTTTGCTTGCATGTACTTGCTTGTCTACATTTGCATCTCTCACTACCTCCCCCCCCCCCCCCCCCCCCCCCCCCCCCCCCTTCACGCCACTGTCCCTCAGCACGGCAGTGTCCCTCCATACGTCGTAGGCAGCTTCGTCATACCAACAGGGCACCTGCCAAATCTGCCTGATGATGTTGAGCTTGACATGGCAGCCTTCGGAAGCTCGAACTCGACAGGTGACTCTGCATGAGGCTTCACACACACACACACACTCAATGATGCAGAGACTAGACCTACGCAATGATGCTAGCCCTTTCTCGCTTGCAAAGGGGATGGAGAGAGTGCTACAGTTGTTGCAATCCCTAAAGCAAAGGCACCTCATTATCTTGCAGTTGCAGCGGCGTCAACTTTGAAGATGGAGTGGCATCAAGCTTGCTGCAGCGGCAGTCCAACTCAGTCTCCCTCCTGCTCCCGCAACGGCCCTGCATTCCCGCTCTCTCTCCGTCCTGCTCCCGCCATGGCATTGGCGCACGCATGCACACGCCACTGCCTCCTCATGTTGGGTACGTCAAGCTTTGTCGTTGCCTTCAGAGGCATGGGCAGGCTGCAGAGAGTCGCCACCGCAGAAGCATGCCGACGTCTCTCTCTCTCTCTCTCTCTCTCTCTCTCTCTCGGACCTGAGAGGCTGCATGCCGACGTCTCTCTTTCTCTCTCTCTCTCTTTGCATGCTCAAGCTGCGTCTTCTTTCTTTTTTATTAGGCAATAGGCAATGTCTATGCATATGCCCTTGAGAGAACAAAGGGGGCAAGGGAACCTACATCACTGGTCTTCATCACTGGGTGACTCCATTTGTGTGTGTGTGTTTTTTTGAGACACATGCAATATGGCAGAGAGCTCTCTCTTAAAAATCTCTATTATTATTGTTGGCAGCAAGTGTGCAAGCCAAGGAGAGTGGAGTTGTGTTGTGGTGAGCAGTTCAATCAGTTAGTGCAGCCAGGTAAAATGTGTTGGCTAGTTTTTTTTTCAATTTAATTATTTGATTTGTTGATTATTTGAGAGAGAGAGAGATGTTTTAGTAAGTTAGGTTAATGTAATGGAAAGAAATGAAATCAATTGAAATTGAAATGTTATATTAACGTCTTTAAAAGGCCAAAATGACCTATGAGACCAGAGAGAGAGAGAGAGAGAGAGAGAGAGAGAGAGAGATTTGACAAGTAACCGGAAATGAATTGATATTAATGTTTTCAAAAAGCTAAAAGTTCTATGAGACCAAATTGTTACATAATTGTGAAGATAAATCGAAAGAAATGAAATGAAATGAAATGTTCTACTAATGTATGAGACCAATTTGTTACAAAATTGTGAATGTTTTGACCCAAACTTAGGTAAATTAGGTTATATTAACGTCTTCAAAAGGCCAAAATCAACTATGAGTCCAAACTGTTACAAAACTGTGTATCTGATACCATGTATGGGTGCTAAAAACCTAGAAAATACTACTACTACTACTACTATAATCCATCCTCATTTTCACTCTAGATATTGAGAGAAGATGGCTCAGAAATGTTATATTAACGTCTTTAAAAGGCCAAAATGACCTATGAGACCAGAGAGAGAGAGAGAGAGAGAGAGAGAGAGAGAGAGAGAGAGAGAGAGAGCCAAAACTGTGAATCTAATACCATGTTTGGGTGCTAAAAGCTTAGGTAAATTAAGTTATATTAACGTCTTCAAAATACAAGATAGAGAGATAGAAATGAATTGATATTAACGTTTTCAAAAGTCTAAAAGTTCTATGAGACCAAATTGTTACATAATTGTGAAGATAGATCGAAAGAAATGAAATGTTCTACTAATGTATGAGACCAATTTGTTACAAAATTGTGAATGTTTTGACCTAAACTTAGGTAAATTAGGTTATATTAACGTCTTCAAAAGGCCAAAATCAACTATGAGTCCAAACTGTTACAAAACTGTGTATCTGATACCATGTCTGGGTGCTTAAAAACTAGAAAATACTACTACTACTACTATAATCCATCCTCATTTGCACTCTAGATATCGAGAGAAGATGGCTCAGAAATGTTATATTAACGTCTTTAAAAGGCCAAAATGACCTATGAGACAGAGAGAGAGAGAGAGAGAGAGAGAGAGAGAGAGAGAGAGAGAGCCAAAACTGTGAATCTAATACCATGTCTGGGTGCTAAAAGACTAGAACAAAAATACTACTCCTATTACTAGAATCCATCCTCATTTGCACTCTAGATTTCGAGAGTATGGCTCAAATCCTCTATTGTACTCTCTGCTATGTAGCCCCATAGCTACATAGTAGAGAAAGAAATAGCTACATAGTAGAGAAAGAAATGAAATGAAATGAAATGTTATACTAATGTTTTCAAAAGGCCAAAATGATATATGAGACCAATTTGTTACAAAATTGTGAATGTTTTGACCTGAACTTAGGTAAATTAGGTCAAAAGGCCAAAATAACCTATGAGACCAAACTGTTAGAAAAAATGTGAAGATAGAGAGAGAGAAATGAAATGTTCTACTAATCTTCACAATTAGGTCAAAAGGCCAAGATAACCTATGAGACCAAACTGTTACAAAAAATGTGACGATATATATCGATATATATATATATATATATATATATATATATATATATATATATATATATATATATATATATTATATATATATATAGAGAGAGAGAGAGAGAGAGAGAGAGAGAGAGAGAGAGAGAGAGAGAGAGAACAAAGTTGAATGAAATGAGATGTTATGTTAACGTCTTCCAAAGGCCAAAATCAACTATGAGTCCAAACTGCTACAAAATTGTGAATCTGATACCATCTCTAGGTGCTAAAAGACTAGAACAAAAATACTACTACTACTACTACTACAATCCATCCTCATTTGCACTCTAGATATTGAGAGAGTATGGCTCAAATCCTCTGTTGTACTCTTTGGTATGTAGCCCCATAGCTACATAGCCGTCTAGATCTCCATAGCTCCTGTGCTTGATCGAGAGAGAAATAAAATGAAATGAAATGTTATATTAATGTCTTCAAAAGGCCAAAATGACATATGAGACCAGAGGGTTACAATGTGTTGAATTTGATACAAAGTCAGAGTAACAAAATGAAATGACAAAACGATAAAATGATAAAATGATAAGATAAAAGTACTATGGGATCCTAAACTGGTAGGCGTGAACTAAGCACACACACACACAGAGAGAGAGAGAGAGAGAGAGAGAGAGAGAGAGAGAGAGAGAGAGAGAGAGAGAGAGAGAACATACACAAACACACATAGATAGACAAAGAGTTGAAAATGAACTGAGTTTGAAGGGTACTCACACACATACACGTGTGCATGCTACACAACCACACACAAACAAAGAGAGAGAGAGAGAGAGAGAGAACATACACAAACACACATAGATAGACAAAGAGTTGAAAATGAACTGAGTTTGAAGGGTACTCACACACATACACGTGTGCATGCTACACAACCACACACAAACAAAGAGAGAGAGAGAGAGAGAGAGAGAGAGAGAGAGAGAGAGAGAGAGAGAGAAAACACACACAAACACACATAGAGAGACAAAAAGTTGAAAATGAACTGAGTTTGAAAGGTACTTACACACATACACGCGTGCATGCTACACAACCACACACAAACACACAGAGAGAGAGAGAGAGAGAGAGAGAGAGAGAGAGAGAGAGAGAGAGAGAGAGAGAGAGAGAGAGAGAGAAGAAAAAGACCAAAGTGAATAAAATTAAAGATAAGGGAGAAAGAGGGAGGGAGGGACATAGGGAGAGGTAAATGTGAGTAACAATTCCATCCAAAGATGTAGATTTTAATGTCATAGAGAGGGTTTCCAAAGATCTCGGGCTTGACGTAAATGCCTAGAGCAATTCCAATAGACCTTAGAGATTCTTGCATAGTCTTGAAATTCAAGGCATGATACTCAAAAGGAAATCCCAAGAGAGCCTTCATACTGAACTAAGATGGTATCTTTGTCTTCACCCTAATAAGGAAGAGTTTTTTAGGGTCCTGTCTATGGAAGTATTAAAGGATCTATCTAATGATAGGCACTCCAAATCTAGCTATGCTATTCCAATGATAGTTAACATAACCAGTTTGTCACTTTCATACGAATAGTTTCAAAAGATCCCAAGGATATTATAAGTGCCCTGTTGTAAGAAAATCAAGAGGGAATTTGGATAATCAACATCTTATTCTTCTGATTGTTCTATACATCGTGCCGACTTTGGTAATTGTGATGTGAGATTATCCATAGTTTGATCACCAAAAGGTGACCACATTGATAGAAGATCACATGAAACCATTATAGATTTCAAAAAGGGTTGGATAGAGAAAATAACACGTGTGATTGAAAGATCCAGTACTGCGGTCGACCCCTATAAATTTTAGATATAGGGAGAGAGAGAGAGAGAGAGAGAGAGAGAGAGAGAGAGAGAGAGAGAGAGAGAGAGAGAGAGAGAGAGAGAGATGGAAAGGGAGAGAGAGGGATAGGAAACACACCTAGAAACAGACTTATTTAAAGAGACATATTGTAAAGTCAAGTTTTGTGGATGAAGTCCTAGAGCAACTACACTTACAATGTCTCTCTTTTTTCTTAGGAACTTTATGGCACCTAGGGTATCTGCTGAATGTTTTGGTCATGGATTGGAAGCGATGGAGATAGTAATGAATCATATAATGATTCACTACTCTCCGGAAAACAAAGCTGACTTCTTTCAAAGCATTGTTCGAGGTTTCTTTCCGGGTGTTACTATAGAACAAGCTTGGAGAACCTACGACCGCACTTCCATGACTCGAGATGGAACACCCTTTCACCAGGTGTTTGTCAGAATCCAGAATGATCCCAGTCAATGGTTTCGCAACCTACGCCTTTTGCAGATTCGAGTAAAGATGGGATACTCAGATGCACTCTACCTTGATTCTGAGTTAGGTTGTTGTTCTATATCTGAAGTTTATAGCAAAAGTAATGCGCTAAAGAGCATTGTAGGACCTGATAAGATAGAGAATCATAAGGAGCCTATTTTCAAGCATCCCAGTGCTAAATGCTCTTTTCCCATTTTCAAATGTAGATGGGGTTGATTATGTATTGAGCAAAACTTTTATCTACTAAACAAAAGTGATTCATGACCATTTTGGTTTGTTTTCCACTTCTCATGCAGTCCTTTGTTGTTTTTCACATCTAGATAGAGATGATGTATTTTTTTAATTCTAAAATAGCAAGTACTTAAAAAGTGAATATTCTACGAGGGTTACTTTTTAATTTACAAGCATTCAAACCTTCTCTTTGGTTGTCACATATCTCTTTGCAACCACTTTAGGTTTTTCTGTACAGTAAAATGGAGATTAGTTGTGCCATTCCATTGGCTATTGCAACCAACGGCTTGATATCTTTTGGGATAGCTGTAAGTGCATCAGCGGGTGAAGAGGAGATAGTGTCATCTCTTATTACTATTCGCAATGTGCGTGCAGCAAAGAGAGCAGCTCGAAATGTCGGGAGGAATAGTGCATCTGCTAATGAATGGGAGATACTTTCATCTCTTTGTATTCAAAACATGCGTGTGGCAAAGAGAGCAGCTCAAAATGTCGAGTGGAATTCGAAGAAGCAAATTATTTAACCTTGCTAGAGATCAAAGCCTCTTGCAATAGGATGGAGACAATGCAAACCAATGTCTCGGATGTGGTTGAAACTTTAAGCTCTGCATTGGAGATTGAAAGTGGGATACTATAGAAATTGCGAGAAGAGACAAAAGCATCAAACTTGCAGAGACTAGAGAGTGAGGCATACATGAGAGAGAAAATTTCCAAAGTTGAGGATTCTCAAAAGATGATATTGGCATCTATTGAGAATCTTCAAAAAGAGGCTTTGCGGAGTCAACGTGAATCAAAAGGACGAATGCAAGACAATAATCTACGACAAATCGTGCCAGGATTGAGAAGTATCGTCAACAAGCTTGGTGCTTTGACAAAGGTTCAAGGTTCAAGACTTTCAGATATCCGAGCTACCTCAAATAAATTAAGTGCTTTGGCTAGATTAGTTCGACCAAAGCAGCGTCAAGTTTCTCAACGACCTAATCCTACTAATCCTACTAATCCTACTAATGGTAGAAATATGTAATGTTTTGTTGTATCTTCATCAAACTGTTCTTTTTAATTGAGTCAAGCCGTTGTGTCAAATGTATTTAGTCCTAATTATGGTAGAAATATGTAATGTTATGCTGTATCTTCATCAAACTATACTTTTTAATTGAGTCACTATCAATGTGTCAAATGCATTGTTAACCCTCACGGCACACGGACACCCTATCGCCTACGATGGACGCGTATTAAGTATTATTTAGAGTCAGGTACCGGGCTTGTCGGACCAATAGGGAAAGGTAGAGTGATCGCCGATGAGAGGCGCACTTTAACTTGGACATTCAAGGGATTAGTTGGCTAAGCATGGGCGCCCAAGTGTGAATGGGGTGAGCTCCTATAAAAGCCAATTAAACCTAATTTTTACTCATTCTCTCATTTGTGCAATAGAAGAGTGCTCTTGCTCCATCTCCATCTTCTTCTTCTTCACCTCCTTGTGTGTGTGTGTGTGTGTGTGTGTGAGAGAGAGAGAGAGAGAGAGAGAGAGAGAGAGAGAGGGAGAGTGTGTGTGCGATCGAGCATTACGAAGGCACGACGGCGGCGAGGCGGTTGAGCGCGGCACGAGCGCGGCACGACTGCAGCTTCTTCTTCATCGCGGCGAGGAATCCACCACGAAGGCGAGCGTAGAGCGGTGAGTGACACACCCTTTGCTCTCTTGAGCTTGCTAGTTTAGGCTTGTTGTGTGCTTGGAGCCGTTTGTGGCTCGCACACGGTGTATTGGCAAGTCCCTTGCTTCGACAGTGCGGCAAGGAGCGCACATTTTTGGCGCCGCTGCCGGGGATATGCCCTACACTAAGCTCGGTTAGCACTTTACGCTTCCTTATGGTGCAATCTCTATCATAGGAAAGGCAGGGAATGAGGGTGTGTAGTTGTGTGGAGATTTCTGTTTTTTGCGTTTTCTACGTTTTCTGTCAAGTTTCAATTTTTGCAATTTCTGTGCTTTTTCAATTTTCTGCATTTCTTGCATTTCAATTTCTGTAATTTCTGCGTTTTCTGCATTTCAATTTCTGCAATTTCTGCGTTTTCTGCATTTTAATTTGTGCAATTTCTGCGCGTTTTCAATTTTCTGCAATTTCTGCGTTTTCTGCATCATAAGTTAAAAAAAAAAAAAAAACCGAAAAAAAAACTGAAAAAAAAAACGGAAAATAAAAACGCGAGTGAACGGGCGGTTAAATTTTTCGAAAATAAAAAACGTGACTCTTAAAACGGACGGGTTGGTTTGTATAAAAGATCGATCGGGATCAAGCCCAGGCCCAGGCCCAGGCCCAGGCCCAGGCCTCAGTCCTCAGTCTTATGATATATACTAGACTCACTCTTATATATATACCCTACTCCCTCAAGAGAGAATGAGAGCATGTGGGACAAGTCCTCCACTCTCCTCCTTTCTCTTCCCACTTGCACCCTTAGACTTTCTAGTTTGGGCCTAGTTCCCTACTGGAAATTGACAGTTTTAGGGATTCCGAGGGCATAGAGTGACCAAACGGAGGGCTGTAAAGCACGACACGACCCTCTGACCGATACGCTCGTTTCAAGCTATCACACGGCCCATTCCACGACACGCTCTAAAAAAATCTAGCAAAAAAACAAACAAAAAACACGCTAAAAACTAGTCACAAGGCCTCCTAGAGCAGCTTTTTGACACCTTAGGGTATCAAAAGCACATGCACTTACGCTCTGGGCGGGTGCTAGAACACGAGCATATTGAGGGTGCCTCTGTTCATACGGACACCCATTACCCATCGACGATAGGCTCTAGACCCTCGACGGGGACACAAGGTAGCACCACCCAAGACCCTAAGATAGCCACTAGTGATTCCTCCTCCGACTCAGAAATCATGGAAGCATACCCTACCCAAAACACTGAGAGAGAAGGCCATGCACCTCCCGAAGCTCCACAGCCTAGTACTAGTATGTTTAGCCGTTTCATGGAAACATTAGGTAGAGCTACTCGCTCGGAACCTGATGCAAATGAAGCACACAAAGGGGGTGGGGAAGTGGACTCTCCTTTCACATCGCACGTGGACCCCACACCCCCAAAGAGTGTCCATGTGGATATCCTACCAACTTCTTACCAAGAAGGCCCTGTTGAGCTGCCTCCTTCAGAAGTTCCCTCTAGAGTACCGTTGGTGACAAGTAAAACCACGGGGAGCAACATTGCTTCTACCTCACAAGAAACCGTTAACACGTCGACTCTAGAAGGATGGTTCATTAATGATCATTGGACATACGACCTCCACACTGAGGTGTTGACGGATCTACACTCTGGCCACGCCTACCATGTAGGATGGATAGAGATTGTACAATCCACCTCTAGTGCCACGAGCATCGAAGATCAACAGAAAATGATCTGTAATGTTATCCATGGCATTATTCAATCAGAAAGGCAAAACCGAGGGGTAAATATACTCTCAACTGGCCCCATGAGATTTCTGGATACGAGCAAGGCTCAACAGCCTACTCTATCACAAATGGAGACTCCTCTAATGAGCCCCATGGACCCATCTTACGTCATTTCACCTGGGGTCTCTATGCAATCTGAGCCTCCGAGCGAAACTTTAGCTTCCCTAACTTGGCTCAACCCTCTATTAAGGAAAACACAGTGCTCACTCCAGGGATAAGCCTGACAGAGAATGTACCGATGACATCTACGGTTAGCGCAGTGCCACTACCTAGTGTCGTAGTACCTAATATGGGGCCTCGACCGTATGTGCCTCTAGCCCCTTATGCACACATGGCCCCCACACCTCCAATTGTACCACTTGCTTATGCTCCTCGAGTGCCGCTCCCTAGCCCTTATCCGAGTGGACCTATGCCCGGTTATGTTCCATATCCTGCATCATCCACACATATGCCAAGACCGGTACCCGTTCCTCTCCCACATATGATTCCAAGAGTACCTCCACCGGCCCTGCCTCCTCACATAGGTGACTTGGCAGCGTTTGCTCAAACCATAGGTCGATCTATCGCGGAAAATATGCGTCATGCATCTGATAGAGAGCCTAGAAGTAAGGCAGTACAAATTGCCAAACTCACGCAAAAATTCAATGGGGACGAAGATGCTAGGAAACACATTGAAGTGTTTGAACAAGTATGTGATTCCTTAGGGGAACGCAACGAACTACATAAGTGCAATGCCTTAAGCTTGACATTAAGTGGGAAGGCTGGAGATTGGTATAGAACCCTAAGGGTGGACGAGAAAACAATCTACCCTACCCTTCGAAGGTTGTTTCTAAAGGAGTACATACGAGAAGGTGTGCTTTGGGGTGTAGCATCTCAGCTACAGAAGGCCGAACGTAAGGAAGGAGAGTCAGTAAGGGACTTCATTAGTCGTCTAAAGCACTTAAACTCTCGCTGCCCTGTAAATGAGCGCTTCAACAATAACCAACTGCTTGATCGATTCATTCGAGGGTTGAGGAATGAAGGAATCTATAATGGACTAGTGATTAGAGGTATCACAACCTGGGAAGATGTCACTGCCAATGCAATCCAATTAGAGGACAACTTGATGATAGCAGGCATGAGGGTGTCTACTGACACGAGATCCACTAGCTCACAAGCCATTGAGTATGAACCCATGACTGCAAAGCCCATTGCCAATGAGCCAAAGGTATTTGAGACATTCTTGACAGACCTCACCAAGGCAATCCAAGAGTCTCTTAAGGATAATCGACCCCCTCAAAATAGTCACATGTATCCAAGAAGGGAGCAACAATGGTGTTCCATTTGCTTAGGTCCACATAGCACTAGTGAGTGCCCTACGTTTAGAGTAAAATTTAATGGAACTTGCAACGCATGTGGTAGGTATGGTCACCAAGCTAAGGATTGTTTAATGATCAAACGTATGATGGCAAATAGACCACCTGTAGCCTGGACGGATGCGCCTCGAGCTCCTGTATTGATGCCTACTCCACCTGTTGAGCAACTACCGCAACACATGGTCCCTAGATCTCAAAATGTTGTACAAGCTACACCGCTACCACCTCCTGTGCTAGGACCGCAACCCCCGCATCCAAGAGTCGCCCCTATGAACCAAGTGGGTTGCGAGCCATCAAATGCTTATCCAGATGGCTGTGAGGAGGAAATAGACACTAGTATTGCCTACGGACTTGATACATTGGAAGAGTGTCCTATATACTACATGGAAGATTGTTGGGGGCAAGTCAAGCCGGTTTATCAAGCTGCTGCTCTCGCATCCAGAGGTCAAAATATCAACACCCAGGCTAGGAGGCCACCTCTTCAATGCTACGAGTGTGGTGGACCACATCGAGTAGCGGAGTGCCCTATTAGGCTGCAAAAGAATGCTGCACAGATGCAAATGAATCAAGGGAGCACGTCTGCAATGCCAATACTCACATGTAATCGTTGTGGCATAGATCACTTGATTGCCCAATGCCCCTATAACCCAAATGCGCCTAAAATCACACCCCTAAATTTGGTCGAAATTGCTAGTGTGACATCGCCAATACCACCCGTCGCACCCGCTTATGCGATTACACGGTCCATGCTTCAAGGGCCAGGCCATATCCTCGAAGAGAGAGATACCGCGTCAGTTATCCAAGCAAAGAAAAAGAAGACACGAAGGAAGAAGTCGCAGAATACGGAAAATTCAAAGCCAAGTTCCAAAACAAACATAGGAACAGGAGATGACCCCGTGTATATGAATGACCTCGAGGATGATTCAGATTCAGTCGAGACAATGGAGACTAGAACCAATACCACAAAGGGAAAGACCGACAAAGAAAACCGTAACATGGAACCAAATGAAAACCGAATAAGAGAAAACCATAAAGAGCCTCTGAAAACACCACAAGTGTTTCCAAATCCAATCCAAGACCCCCAAGATAAACCGCAGGGGCAAAAAGGGAAGAATCGTAAAAAGAAGATTGGGACGTACCCAAACCCAGTAGACGAGATTGAGCAGGTGAAACATCTAAGAGGTTTAGTGGAGGAGACTCAAAGGAAACTAGAACCAGAACCCATGCATGTCAAAATTCATGACACAGTGTTTCCCACGCAAGTTCATCCACCCCACATGAACCATAGACCGTTAGCCATATCTAGTATCATCCAAGAAGGGAGTGAGGACGGGACATCAGAAAGTGAGCATACACCCTTCTTGTTGGAAAGGATGTTTAACGAAGGAATACCTGATCCCATTGAGGAATATGAGATTCCATCCTCACCAGTTCCTAGTCAAGGACCTACACCCTGCAAAACGCCAATGAATGTTGCCAAACTAGTGGACTTCATGTCTTCTGAGGTCCGAACCACGATCATAGCAAAGCTGTATGGAGATCCTGAGTTATTCCTTGCACTTCGAGCATTCCTTAACGGAGAGCTACGAACGGGATTACCGCAGTTTGCGCAACCAAATAGGCCTGACTCGATTATGATTGATGAGGAAAATCATGTGCAATCACTTGACTTAGATGGACACGAGTCTGTGATCGAGGTACCCATTAACGAATTAGGGCAGTATTTTGAAGGCGACGAGTCTAATGCGACCCTACCCATCACTACCAAGGGATTAACTATAAAGGGAATTCTTGATGGTGGTGCGGGAGTTAGCATCGTTACAAAAGATTGTTGGGAATCCATGGGAAAACCCCGCCTCAGTGTTACTAACATTGTGGTAAAGATGGCAAATGGTACCATAGCCAAACCTATGGGGATGCTCAAGGATCTTAAGATCAAAGTTCTAGGACACAAGGTACGACATACGTTCATTGTAATGGATTTCTCTAAACACCTTATGTCATATGAAATGATTTTAGGACGACCATTCATGAGGGAAGCACAAATGGTTCACGATTGGTCTAAAAATCATGTCTATTTGCAATTCCAAGACTCTGTCCTTAGAGTGGATTTGGTGACTGGTAAGGTACACCCTTAGGGAGTAAAACCATTATTGATCATCGCTCTGACACCACAGTTCACTCGGCCCCACTACAATATTGTTACACTTGTAAGAAGGATACAGACATTGGCCAAGATTCTCCTTACATGGATGTGTTACCGGGTATGACGGAATCAGACAATGTGGATTGGGTCCACCTAGCATCAACCATAGACACTTGGGGAAATAGGGGGACGACCTGGGTAACACCTGAGGGGGATGAAATGCCTATACCCTTAAATATGCTACAAGCAATGCATATCGCTTCCGACAAGACTCATCCTAATGTAACGAAGAAAACATACAAGTGGGTCCCTAAAGCTTCTTTAGTGACCATAGCTAGTGCTAAAAAACAGAAGCCTTGTAAGAAACGTACCACTCGCTCCAAGAAAAGTAAGAAAATGTTGCGATGGATCCCTAAACGACTATTGGAAGCCCAAGGCTACTATCAAGGAAATGATCAAATATGGGTTCCAAAACGTAGATTGTGCTCTTACCTAACACCTGACCCAAGTGAGCCCAATCCCGTAGCTCCAAAACGAATCAATGATCGTGGAAAGAAAAAAATCATAGAATGCTACACACCCGCTCCCGAGCTAGTTTGGGTACCAAAGAAAGAACGATTTGTTCCACCTAGCTCAAGAAGGGGGGAGTCCCATGAAGCTTCTAGCTCCTCATGTAATACATCCATAGAGGTGAAAGCTTCTACACAGCCTCCATCTATAGTAGTGGACCTCCATGAAGCTACCAAAGAATCCACACCTCCCAGTGTTCAAGAATCACCTGATGAACCACTTCAAGTTCGATCTTGGGAGAGTACCTTACCACCCTTGCAACTTGACGAGGCACCTAGGGTAATAGAAAACTACTGGCAAAAATCCTCACCTATTACCAACTGGAACAATTGGTTTCAAAGGGTGACAAGCTCATTTCAAACGGTATGATCTACCCAAGGAAGGGGGGAGTGTTTGTGGACATCCATTATTCACTTGCTTCCCTCTCAACCTTTTTTCCTGAGCTCTTAATCTCCGATCTTAGGGAATGTACATATAAAGCTTTATACTCACAAAAAAAATAAAAATAAAGAGCAAGAGCAATTAGCAAACGAGTATGCACATTAAAAGCCAAAACATTGACTCAGACCTACACATGTCACATCTGGTACAGTGAAACAGAAACCTATGCCATAAAACACCTTTGATCCTCATCACTTGAGTGATGGAGGGTAGGTAAGATTAGTACGATAGGAGTGTTTCTGTTTTAGAGTTGAGTGATTAGCGAAGTTCTCTTTTCCCACTAATGTGCCTCCTGGAGGTATTCCTTTTGTTTTCTAGTGTGTACAGGAGTGTGTTGCTATTGATAGGATTTGGACCTTCATGGAACCTTTCTCTCGTTCACACTTCAGATCAAGCGCGACCATCAACACAAACAGGTGTTTCTTGTCCATTAGCATTGCCCTTATCTTTTTGCATCCATGTTTGTCTGCTTTGATTGTGATTGGTAGCATAATATTCAGCGCATTGGCTTAGTATCATAATCACTTGTCTAGGTGTAAAAATCAAGCAGTCCGACTAAGCTAGTTTGACCAAGCTAGGTATTAGAAATCTTCTCTTAATACCATGGGGAATTCCTTTCTAATAATCAATGGTTACTTAGGTTCTTAATCCGATTTAGGCAGCATTGTATGAAATGTACTAGGGATTTCTAGTGGGCTTAACCCTAGTGACCTTTAGCTTAAGTATTATAAAGGGAGTTTACTAATGTGATGAGCCTGGGGAGGGTAACAGTGTTATATGACCCCCCAAAGTTACAAAATTTAAATGCTGAAAATGAACAAACAAAAAATCAAAGTGCCACAATGTAAAATTTTAAGTTGGAAGAGAAATCTCAGCTTGATTTGGTACTTCACTCACATGTATTGCCTATGGTACTAGAGCCCTAGAGGTTCCCAGTGTGGGCGCTTTTCCTTGAAAAGCAAAAAACCCAAGGCATACAAAATAAGCACACACATCATAATTGAATCAATGTGAAAAGACTTTGGGGGGTCAAAGAAAAAGTAATCAGTCAGGCGATGATTTCATGAGAAATTCCTTTTATAATAGCTTAACTACAAGGTTTTCTAGATATAGCCTCTAGTCAGCCCTCGAATATGAATACTTGGCTCTCGCGATTAAACAACTTAATTGATCATAGAAAATTAAGAAGCTTACCCATGGTATTAATATTCGATCTCTAGTGCCTTTCGACCGTCAAATTAGCGACCCCAGACTTGTTTAATTTTTTACCTTTACATCTGTTTATGCATTTGATTACATTGCAATTTAATGTTCATTGCTAACAAATTGTTTGAAATTCTTTTATCAATCAATGTGTCTACCTAAAACTGCATATGCTTTTTAATCACTTATGAGAATGCAATTACTGTGCCAATGTTGTTTGATTTTGCAGTGACTGAAGAAGGCTAAGGACATTCATCTCAAATGCTCTTCCACCTCGACGAACCAGCTTCAACTCAATAGCTTCCGAGGATGGAATCTACATCAGGAAGGGGGGCATGTTAACCCTCATGGCACACGGACACCCTATCGCCTACAATGGACGCGTATTATGTATTATTTAGAGTCAGGTACCGGGCTTGTCGGACCAATAGGGAAAGGTAGAGTGATCGCTGATGAGAGGCGCACTTTAACTTGGACATTCAAGGGATTAGTTGGCTAAGCATGGGCGCCCAAGTGTGAATGGGGTGAGCTCCTATAAAAGCCAATTAAACCTAATTTTTACTCATTCTCTCATTTGTGCAATAGAAGAGTGCTCTTGCTCCATCTCCATCTTCTTCTTCTTCTTCACCTCCTTGTGTGTGTGTGTGAGAGAGAGAGAGAGAGGGAGAGTGTGTGTGCAATCGAGCATTACGAAGGCACGACGGCGGCGAGGCGGTTGAGCGCGGCACGACTGCAGCTTCTTCTTTATCGCGGCGAGGAATCCACCACGAAGGCGAGCGTAGAGCGGTGAGTGACACACCCTTTGCTCTCTTGAGCTTGCTAGTTTAGGCTTGTTGTGTGCTTGGAGCCGTTTGTGGCTCGCACACGGTGTATTGGCAAGTCCCTTGCTTCGACAGTGCGGCAAGGAGCGCACATGCATTTAGGTTAGAGTATATAATTAGATGTTCCTTTTTATATCGATTTTCTATTATGCATAAGAATGTACTTTTAGTGATTGCCCAAAATTATAGCAAGTATATTATATTATAATATAAGATCTATTTGCACTTGATTTCATAGATGGTATCTGGACCACGCATATTATCACTTGGTCATGCACGACGTAGTCGACTGTGTGATGATTCGCGAAAGGCGAGGTGCCAAATAGCACGAGAGAGAACAAGGCATGAACTTCAAAGTACTATTGGAACTTTATTGGAGTGCAATGAAAGGCAGAGCATACATGATGTACATGAAGGAAACTCTGAAGCTATGAATGTTGGGACAACAATGAACATAGTAGAGGGAAACTATTCTAAAGTAGAAAAGCATTGTTTGTCCATCCGCTTTGAATATCCAACATCTCTCCTTTTACATCACAAGTCTATGGCACCAGTTCTATCCAAAAAGTGTGTGTTGCACAACTTAGGAAGCTTAGATTTTGTTTGCTCCAAATGTGGAGCAAAGGCATGGAAGGACGAAGGAAAGACTATCCAAATATTTGTGGGTAAATATTGTTGCTCTGATGGAAGAGTTCGATTACTTCCTTTGAATGAACCACCAAATGAATTGAAAGATTTGATGAGCTCAACCACAACAAGAAGTAGACAGTTCTTACAAAACATTCGGGGATACAATAATGCATTGGCATTTGTGTCTCTTGGTGCCCATATCGATGAGACTATTAATTATGGTGGGAGAGGTGTATACACTTTTAAGGTTCATGGCTCTGTCTATCATAGCATTGGTTCTTTAGCGCCTCTTGGTGCCCATATCGATGAGACTATTAATTATGGTGGGCGAGGTGTATACACTTTTAAGGTTCATGGCTCTGTCTATCATAGCATTGGTTCTTTAGCGCCTGCTGAAGGACAAAATGAAGTTCCACGCTTTGCACAATTATATTTTTTTGATACCGAACATGAGTTGAGCAACAGATTGCATCATGTTTCAAATTTAGATCGTAGTATTCTAGAGTGTCTACAATTGATGATGCATAGAGTAAATCCCTATGCAAATGCTCTATGATCTGCTGCTTCTTTGTCTGGAGATACTATTGTACCCAATATGAGGATGGTTATTGCGGAGCATCGTTGTGATGGTTGGCAATATCTTACTCCAAGGGGTTCGGAGGTTGCTGCAATTATGCCAGGACAAGGGGATGATAGAAATATTGGATATCGCGACATTGTATTGAATTTTTGACACGGGGGCTTGAAAAGAATCTCCAGTATGCATCGAGCTTACATGTCCTTATTGTATGTTTTATTATTTCCAAGTGGGGAGGATGGGTGGCATCTTTATTTACAGACTACCGATGGAAAAAAAATGAGTCAAAAGCAATATTATGCCTTTCGCTTACAAATAAGAGATGATACCGTGGAGTGTCTTCTTCGAGGGGGTAGGCTATTACAATAGTATGTCGTGGATGCTTATAGTACTCTAGAGGAGTCACGGCTTTTGTGGATGCGAAATAACCAAAAAACACTTCGTGGTGAAGTGCACCAAGGATTGGTGGACATGGTTGAGGCTATAGATGGCTTAGAGAGGGCTGAAGGTCAAAATGTTGGCCGTAGAATTGTTTTTCCTTCATCTTTTGTTGGAGGTCCAAGATATATGTGCCAACTATTTCAAGATGCAATGGCAATTGTTCGTAGCAGAGGTAAACCGGATCTCTTCATCACATTCACATGTAATCCACGATGGAAGGAAATAGATGATGCATTACTACCTAGACAAAGTGCTGTTGATCATCCTGATCTGACTATACAAGTGTTTTATCAGAAGTTCCAAGATATGATGCATTTACTTATCAAGCAAGCCGTGTTTGGGGAGGTGATTGGACATGTTTCAGTGATTGAGTTTCAGAAGAGAGGTCTTCCTCATGCTCATGTATTGTTGATACTTGCATCCGAATATAAACCCATAGATACATTACACTATGATAAGTTGGTTTGTGCAGAGCTCCCTGACAAGAATGTGTTTCCAGAATTCTTTGATGTAGTGAGTCGTTGTAATGTTCATGGGCCATGTGGTCCTTTGAACCCAAGTTCTCCATGTATGGTTGATGGAAAGTGTAGATTTAAGTTTCCACGAACATTTTCTACGTCTACAAATGTAAACGAAAGTGGATATCCTGTGTACATGAGACGAGATGATGGAAGGTTTGTTCCGTCTAAAAATTACAATTTAGATAATCGTTGGGTTGTACCTTATAGCCCCCTCTTATCACTAAGATACCAAGCCCATATTAATGTGGAGATCTGCTCAACTATCACTGCCGTGAAATATCTTTATAAGTATGTCTACAAGGGATTGCTCAAGCCACTATTGTTCTTCAAGATTGTGAAGGAGCTACTGATGAGATCAAGAGTTATCTCAATGCACGTTATGTTTCTTCATCTGAGGCTATGTGGAGAATAATTGGCTTCGACATGCATAGTGAAAGGCCAGCTATCAACGATTGCAAGTACACCTTCCATTGCAGAATGGTTACATTTCAAGATGGTGATGATGTATCACATTTGCTGGATAATGAGCAAAATAAAAATACCTTGACAGAATGGTTTGTTGCAAATCAAACTATCCAGAAGCAAATAGCTTCACATATACTGACTTTCCAAATGGTTGGGTATGGAATAAAAGTCGAAAGACATGGTCTCCACGACAACAGGGTGTTTCTATCGGGAGAATGTATAATATTGTCCCTATTGCTAGTGAGGTTTATTACCTACGAATGCTTCTCAATATTTGAAAGGGATGTAAGTCTTTTGAAGACTTGCGGATGTATGATGGTCACATTTATGATACATACAAGGAGGCACGTATAGCTAGAGGATTATTGCAAGATGATGAAGAATGGTCACTTTGCCTCCAAGAGGCATCTTTTTTTCAAAATGGAATGCAGTTGAGACAACTGTTTGCAATCATATTAGTCTTTTGTGAGCCACTTCATCCTGCTGCTCTTTGGGACAGGTTTTGTACCGAATTTTGTGAGGACTATGTTTATGCCCTAAGGATGCGTATTTCAGATGCAAGCGTGCGATTTGATGTGGCAAAAAATCAAGCTTTGCTTTATATAGAATGCTTTTTGCAACAACATGGCAAGAGGCTTTGCGATTATATGTTGCCTGCAATAGACTCAACAATGGTATCCTTAAGTGAAAATGGTGTTATGGCTGAAGAAACAATGTTCAATGTTGATGAACAGTGTAGTATAGCAGATTGTATGGAGACTTCCTTAAATGAGGATCAGCAAGATGCTTACCACCAAGTGCTACAAGCTGTTGACACACATTCAGGGAAGGTATTTTTCCTAGATGGTCCTGGTGGCTCAGGAAAAACTTACTGATATAATGCACTTCTTTCATGAGTGCGAGGAAGTTGTAGAGTTTCTCTTGCATGTGCATCCTTGGGTATTGCAGCTTTGCTTTTGAGTAATGGAAGAACTGCTCATTCTAGGTTTAAGATACCTTTGGAGCTTCACTCTGAAGCAACTTGCAATATAAAGGTAAATAGTCAACTTGTAGAACTTCTAAGGAATGCAACTTTACTTATATCGGATGAAGCTCCCATGACACATCGCTATGCATTTGAAGCAGTGGACAGAACTTTAAGAGATATTATGCATCGAGATACTTTGTTTGGTGGAAAAGTCATTTTGCTTGGAGGTGACTTTCGACAAATACTACCTGTTGTACCAAAAGGTAGTCGTACAGACATTGTAAATGCTTTGTTGTGTCATTCTCACATATGGAAATATACGAAGATATTAAGCTTACTAGAAATATGCGTATACTTGATTGCGGTTCAAATTCACTTCAACAAAGT
Source organism: Adiantum capillus-veneris (assembly GCF_014529385.1). NCBI lineage: Eukaryota > Viridiplantae > Streptophyta > Polypodiopsida > Polypodiales > Pteridaceae > Adiantum > Adiantum capillus-veneris. The sequence continues at coordinate 153,058,022 of NC_140943.1, forward strand.
TTTTCCCGTTGGGTGCTTGATATTGGCAATGGGGTTATGGATGATGGAGGAGATATAGATAGAGTCAAAATACCTTCACACATGATGCTTCCAGGAAATAGTTTGGAAGATCTTCTAAGCTTTATATATGGAGATTTGTGTCATGTGCAAGATCATGCAACTTTTTTCAGAGATCGAGCAATACTTGCTCCGCAGAATAAAGAGGTGGATTTAATTAATGACTATGCATTGCAAAGAATGCATGGAGATTGCAAAGAGTATCTGAGTGCAGATTCAATTTGTATGTCAGAGGAAAACACACATTTGTACACAATTGAATATCTTAATACCCTTACTCTTGGTGGTGGTTTTCCACCTCATGCTTTAGTCTTGAAAGAAAATGCTCCTATCATGTTGCTGCGAAATTTGGATCCAAGACGTGGATTATGCAACGGAACCAGATTGATATGCAAGCAATTTCATCATAAGGTAATTGAGGCAGAGATAGTTACAGGATCGAATATTGGAGAGAGAGTTTTTCTTCCAAGGATTGACTTTATTATTGGAAACCAACAAGGGCTTCCATTTCAAATGAAGCGTCGTCAGTTTCCAATCAGGCTTGCTTTTGGGATGACTATCAACAAAGCACAAGGAAAAACACTTGGAATTCTTGGTCTATATCTTGCATCATCGATCTTCTCTCATGGACAGTTTTATGTTGCAATGTCACGTGTACGAAGTGCAGCTTCTATGAGGATTGTTGTCAATACTGAAAACAGTCAAGCGGAGTGTTACTACACTCTAAACATTGTATTCAAGGATGTATTACAAGTAGCAAGCTCATAACAATAAGTTCAAATTGACATTGTGGCTCTCACTTAAAGTCAGACACACTTGATGTTAAATTATATTCATATCTCTTAGATCAAAGTATTGCCCACAGATGGATCCTCGACTCAGTGCCTCCTATGTACTGGGTCACATCACTGAATTCATTCGAGGTATTTATCTTCTTTTTTAAATTAGTTTATTACCTTGACCTATTATTTTCTTGAGAAGATTGGCTTATACATTGACTTACTATGTTGAAGATCCACCGCAATGGAGGGGAAGAGTTCCTACTATGTTTTTGGTGATCTTATTTGATCAAAATCATATTATATTGTAAGAGTTTTTATATATAGTATATTTGTAGTTTTAAGCTTTTATTGCTCTACATAATTCATGGATGCCTTTGCAGAGATCACTCTTATCGAGGTTTTATCATCGTAGGCGTTTATGAAATGCTATACTTAGGAAGAGATATGCCCATGGAAGTTCTTGGATATTATCATGTTGCCTTTTCTTCGAACCACGACCATCGTCAAATTCAAGTTAATATTTGGTTTGTGAGTGACGAGAGGCCAGTCAATGCACAACAGGTGGGGGTTGCTGGAGACCACACTACACCATATCAATTGAGGATATTTACTCAAGTTGAAACACCACCCCGTATCTTACGAAACGTATACAACATAGGTCCTTGGACTTATAGAATCCCTAATGTGGTCTCTCGAAGGCTACACTTTGAATAACTGTTTTGTATTGTCTCTGGTGAAGTTGTGAAATTTCAAAGTCTTTTGAATTGCTTTCATTCCTCTCTCTCTCTCTCTCTCTCTCTCTCTCTCTCTCTCTCTCTCTCTCTCTCTCTTAAATCCTTCACTAAAACAAAAGAAAGAAGGACATGGTTCTCTTCGGCATGATCGTCAAAGTCTTCTTTATTCTGTTTCATCTTTGTTCCTCTTAAACTTCCAAATCTGTGCTGTTAGAGCAGATAAAGAATGGCATGATACATCATGGTTTCATACACCCTCAATGATGTACCTACTTATATTAGAGGTATGTAAATGTAAAATCTTATCTTTGTTACTTACATTTCCAAAAAATGAGAACGTTGTGGCCTTTATTTTGTATGTTTACACGTGTTACATTTTTTCTAGATCCTCCATTGTGGAGGGGTCCTGCACATGCTGAGGATATTGTTCATATTATCGAGGATTTTGAGATCCTTCGGTGCATATAGCTTGAATTTGAATCCATATGACGTTAAATGTGTTGTTACTTTTTATGTCTGAATGGTTGGTTGTTATTTTCATTGCAGACTTCAATATTATTGCAGACATTCTGTCTTGGCATTATATGAAGCACGATATTTTAGAAGTGTTGTAGGTTATTATCACATAGAGTTTGATATAGATGATATGCGAATCACTATACGAGAGTTAGGTATGCAACGGCCTCTCAATTGCAAATTTTCATACGGTCCCTATGGAGTGAATGAATGGATGTTTAGAATCTATTCTTTGGGTGAATCACCTCGACGCCTCGGTCGCAGTGCTCGACGTGTTCGGACCTTGGATCTTGAGAGTTCCAAGTAGAGTGTGTCGTAGGCTCAACTTCTCTAGATGATCGAACACTTTGATCCATTGTATATGCATGCTAAGTACCATATTTTTTTAGTTATTGGTGGCTTATTGAAGTGGATTTTTATCTACTAGATAGGTTAATGAGAGAGAGAGAGAGAGAGAGAGAGAGAGAGAGAGAGAGAGAGAGAGAGATTTGCGAATTGCTAATGTAGGTTAATATGGGTCATGATGTATTGGCTATTCTCCCAATACATATAAGGATGATTATATATTTGAAAGTTAAGGAAGAGTACATTTGTCAAGGATATGGTACATGGTGTTGGTGGCATCATTGGGTGTATTCATATGCTGATGGGTGGTATGGAAATTGTGGACGGTTAAGCATTTCACTATGCAAAGTGTCACAAATATTGAGCGAAATAAAATTGATGAGAGTCCTACAAGAACTACATATGGTTGATATTTATTATGTCAATGTTTGTGGTTGTGATATTCAGTTGCGAAAGATATATCACAATCACAAATCTTACATTTCGGATGAAGAGTTTGAAATTTTGAAATTAATTGTGAAGTTTATCAATGGGGTATATTGGAGCGATCCTGAACCGTCCAATTATAGAGTAGAATATGAGTCGTTGTAAGCAAAAAAATTGGAAAGTTGTAAAGACTTTGACCTAATGAAGCTCTTGACACTTTTTGGCATGACAATCAGTAATTGAAGTATTTGTATTGTGCTTATACTTTTTTAAAGTGTTTAAGTGGCCATGTTGATCATCTCTCTCTCTCTCTCTCTCTCTCTCTCTCTCTCTCTCTCTCTCACACACACACACACACACACACACACACACACACACACACACACACACACACACACACACACACACACACACACACACACACACACACACATTTTAAGCTTTGAGTACTAATGTTGTTTTCTTTTCTTGCAACCAATTAAATGGCCCACGAAATTGTGAATATTTTTCCAAGTGTAAAAAAATTTATTATTGATGCCTTTGAAGAAAATTTGTTACCTGCTGAACGGAGGTGGCAATGGGCATGGGAAGGGATTGAGAAAAACTACACTGTTTGGGGGTCATATATAGATGAAGAGTTGGACACGATTTACATCAAGTTGATTGATCCCTATTTCTTTCCCAACATTAGGCTAATGCTCTTAAAGCAAGAGCTTGGGATGATTCGTCATTACAAGATTTACTTGAGTTGGGTTCAAAAAATAGATTTAAGAGAAGTTTGTAGAACTCCAGCTCAATATCTTGATCCTGTTGAAATAGCACGACTAAGAGTGCTATGCAGATATGTTCCTAAGCCTTTTTGGCAATAATGTAAACTATTTTTTTTATGTAAAGTGTTGATCGTGTGTGTGTGTCATTGAGAGATGTATAACGATGCACACACACTCAAACACATACAGAGTGAGGTGGTAAGAGCGAGCGAGGCCCGCCGGTAGGTGGGGCGCGCGAGCTAGTTCTAGTAAATTCTATAGATACATAAACACATATGCGCGCGCGCACACACACACACACACACACACACACACACACACATTTATATTCACACACACACAGACACACACACACACACACACACACACACACACACACACACACACACACACACACACACACACACACACACACATTGATGAGTTGTTTTTATTTTACATTTCATTTCACAGCCTTCCATGGCTTGACTTTTCTTGTATTCTAAGACTTAATTCTAGTCAATATTTGGAAAAGTCCCTTTTATTAAGTGGTCACTGGTCGAGTTTCCTCCTCACAAAGAAGAAAACTAGAAATACTAGCAAAAATTTAAAATTTGTATGATTGTTGAATTATTTTCTCAAACATTTCCTTTACCATGGTTTGCAACCGGCTAGTCTCGAATTTCAATTGGTTGAAGGCTATGTTGAGGCATTCCTTTCCCAAACACTAAATTTTTAGTTGAACTCAACTTAATGATTTTATCGCTTTCTTATTGTTTTAGAAAGCTACTGTGATCCTTTCACTTGTTTTATATATATGCGGACGTCCGTGGAGCACTGAAATCCCTTGGGTGAGGTGGTTACTACAACTTGATTGAGATCATGTGAGCGTCCATTTGGGTTTGATTCCATTTAGGAGTTTTGGGGAGTGTTTGGTTGGCGCCCATGCACGGGTCAGCGGAGGCTTCAATCGGGATCTACAAAGATTCGGTGTAATAAAACCAAGTGCGTGACTTGTCCTCGGATAAAGGAAGGGGGGGGGGGGGGGGGGGAGCTGTTTTGAGCTGTCATTCAGTGTATATATATATATATATATATATATATATATATATATATATATATATATATAGAGAGAGAGAGAGAGAGAGAGAGAGAGAGAGAGAGAGAGGGGACACCGTGACCGTCGTTTAGTGTATATATGAGAGGGACATCATGTGGTTTACATATAAATGCATAAAAATCTTCTCTTATCAGTTGTACAGAGAAAGATTTAGAGCATCTTGGCTAGCAAGGCTCTCTGCTGCAAAGGGGGACTATTTTTTGTCACTTAGGATATCCCATTGGAGCCAATGTATCCAATAAACAATTACTTGATTGGATTTCAGGTCGTATTGGGGATAAGTTTGTTTATTGGAAATCTCGAGCATGGCCATTCCATATAAGATTGAAAGTTGCTCAAGTCATCATGCTATCCATGCTTTCCTTTTATTGCCTCTATTGCTTTGGTCTCAAAAAGTATTGACAACTCTTACTCAACCAATCTGGTTCATGTTGTGGGAAAAGCAAGGTAATAAACTTGGCATGCCTTGGATATCTTGGCAGCATGTTACATGTCCGAAACGTCTAGGTGGGGCAACATTATTGGATGTCTGATTGCATCTTATTGCATGAAGATGGACCCTTTTTCAAGCAATGTGCAACAATACTCAACCATGGATTGACATGGCAGTTGCACTTATAGAGTACATTGGCATTGCACAGGGCAAGACATGCATCCATGCTTCTTGGTGGGATATTTTGAATGCCTCGCAGTCAGTGCGGATAGGAAAATCACAAATTTTTCATAATTTGGTTGAGTCATGGAAGGAGGTGCTCAAATGTACTACATGGAAACCTCTGAGATCTCGTCGAGATGCGAATTCTCTTATTGGTGAAGTTTTAGCAACATCTCCTGGCCGGAGAAGACCTCATGTAGACATCAGTTTAATTGCATGGCCGAATTGGGTGTGGTAAGGCAATCTGGTACATTCATTCCGGGACAACTTCGAATGCTGTCATTTCGTTGTGCGCGTTATCATTTTCCTCTGTCTCTTGATTATCGATTCGTTTGGGCACAATTGCCAGAATATGTTCAATCATTGGGCAACTTCATTCTCTTGATTCTTCAAATGCTTGGGATGATTGGATCTTACATAAATGTATACGATTAAGGAAAGCCCCTGCTAATGATTCATACCACTATCTAGTACAATATAAAGGTTGGTTTGCTGATGTTGGAAACAAAGTTTGGAGGAAAAGAAAAACAGGATCTTGGTGGAAGAGGATTCTTCTTACTGCTTGGCATTCTAAATTTCCTTGTGAAGGGAAAGCGTTTCTTTGGAGAGCCATGACGAGAGGCTTACCTTTGGCATCTAACTTGAAGCGCATAAATCTCTCTAATGGATACTGTTGTTTCTACTGAGCTTGCCAAGAAACAAGTCAACACAGATTCATACGATGCCCCCTGGCTTGCCAAATATGGAGTTTTATCTCTTCCGTTTGGAATGCGGAACTGGGCAATCTTTATCACCATGACAATGGATTTTTATTCATGGAAATGAGGGAAGGAATCTCTTTGTACAATTCCGAGAACTTCTCCTTCTCAAGAGTTCTTGGCCATTTTCTATTTTTGTTTGCTTTTTATACAATGTTTTTGAGAAATTTTCATTCTTGAGAGTTTTGTCAATTTTTTGTCCGTACCTCACTCTCTTCCTACAAAAGCTCTACTAAAACCTTTATATGACCAATGATAGAAATTGTGCTCGGATACCACTTGTGAGGGCCATGCCAAGGACCGCCGATTTTACCATTTCCAAATGGATACACCATGATTCTTGACATCCCTCCTCCTGCTTGAGACCGACACCAAGACATGATGACTCCTGCTCTTCGATGCCAACTCAAGGGGGGTGATAACAATCACTTTTTCTCATATGGAACCCTTAACTCCAAAATATCTTTCCTTATCGATTCAAAACTTCCCAAACGAAGCCATCAAACTAAATTTGAACTCTACCTTCCAGGGTCAACTTGTGAGAGTTCTGTAATTCACCCTTGGTTCAGGTCATTGACGCTTTCCTTCCGGTTATGACCAAGGACAACCGTCAATGTGTTCCCTAAGACGAGTGTATTTACTAACTACACGAATCTCTCATTCTCAAGTTTGATCCCCACTTCGTAGATTAGAATTCCTCTCCCCCGTTCTTGACTTAATGGAAAAAATAAAAATTGGGTTCAACTTTCCGGCCAACAATTTAACCCTCCGTAATCGACCCTCCCACCAAACCGTTTGGAAAATGTACCGTTCCAAGGTAGTACTATGATACTAGGAAAACAATATTTCAAACATGTGGAACCAAGAATACATTTCAAGCATTTGAAAGTAGCATGCAAACATTTGCATACCATTACAAGTGTGCATTTATCAAGTCGTTCCCACCTTTTTTCTATATAAAATATTTTACTTTTTTTTATTTTAGCATTATTAAAGTTATCTTGTTATCTTTCAAGCAATCACATAAACTTCTGCAAGCATATCCCTATCCTCGTCCTAGGATTCAGGTATCCTGTCTCCTCCAGCACGTGTGGAGGCGACTCCTTTACACAAATTTCAATTCTTATTTCTTTTATTTTATTTGAGAAAGGCTTACAAAATAAATCTACCTTAAGTTCTTTTTAAATAAATATTTTGAGAAGCAGAGCAAAGGTTTGGCTAATGAAAACAATTATGGGATAGCCCATTTAGGTTCTGAGCCTTTCCAAAATTCATTTTTACCAAAAAATTAGAAGAGTTCCTTAACTAAATCAGATCCTCCTCCCTTATAATATCCCTTCTTGGAATCCCTTTTTCCTTTTCCTTTTTTTTTCCGATATCAGGCCTACCCAGACTAGGCCGTTGTTAAGATTCAGGCCAACTGGCCGGACATCCCACTTACTACTAACCCATCTACTAACTTAACCCATGTATACACTTATTCTTTAAGACAACAGAATAAGGAGTAGCAACAAGATAATGTTGCTTTGTGCTCCACCCAAAGCAGGTCTCTCTCTCTGTGCTCTTGCACTTGCACTCGCACATGCTTCCCATGGCACCTTCAACAATTGGTATCAGAGCGAGGTTTGTGCTTGCCATTTTCGCGTCTACGTGCGTGCACTTTCAAAAGTGCAAACAGGTTTTTGATTTTTGCATCGGCAAATTCAGCGTTCCGAGAGCGTTTCCAGTAGGCGTCATGGGGTTTTACCCGTCTTTCAAAGTTGTTCGTGTAGTCAAAAGCTTAATCCGAGCTACGCTTCAGGAGTTGTATTTTTCAACTCCACTTTTGCTACAACTACAGGTACATGTACAGGACACGGGTGCAGGTTGTTCAGAGACTATTTTGGGATGGTATATAGCCGTTTTATGGCTATTATGTGCTATTGAGATGGTGTTTATGGACTGATTAGGAGTACTTTTCGGCATCGACATTGTCTCGGGTTTTTCAGGCATCCATTTCCTCACAGGTTCTTGCATACATACAGGACATCCAGGCATCTAATAGGTTGCAGTGTTTTGTATCATCACAGATTTCAGTGGGAGTACTTGATGCGCATATGCATTGTTTTGAAACTTTTGATAGTGCTTGAGCTCTTTTCAAAGCGGTTTTACTCCCCATAGGGATTTTTTTACTGCTTGCACATTTTGTTTGGCGTCTGTTTGAGCGCATATACTACACCTTGCAATATTGTTGACAGTGGATGTATGTTGAGTTGCGGAAACTGCCACATGTACCTTTTGTGGAGCCGATTTGGCTTGTTTCTGGCAGCCCCGACCGTTTCTGAGACTCGGTTCGGAGGCCCTTTCTGAGAATGGGCTGGTTTGTTGTCTGCATAACCTTTTGTGAGGGTCGATAGCGTGCGGTTTTCTTGAGCTGGGGGATTCTCGAATGTTGAGATCCTTTTGGTGATACAGGTTGCTGGAATACCCCTTTTTCGTGGCCTCGCCATAGGACATGTATAGAGAGAGCTAGGTGTATTTGACGCTGTGTTTGCAGTCTTGGGTCAACTTTTGACTTCTTATGCACAGTTAGTGGTTGATGCGCTTGTCTTATGCTCTGAGAGCATTACTTTTGATGCGTGACTGATCTCTTGTGACAGTTTTGGATTGAGATTTTGTCAGTTTTTCTGGGAAAACTCTATCGAATTTTTCTCAGAATTACCAGTGTTTATCGCCATATTATCTTTAGCTTACAGCCATGTGATCTAGTGGTGAAAATGATATTTACAATATTCAAAAATTTGATGGGACGAATTTTGCCATATGGAAAGAGCAGATTTAAGATGTTCCTATACAAAAAGTCCAGGTGGATCCTATCATGGAGCGCCCAGAGGGCGAGTATACAGATGTTGAGTGGGAGAGACTTGATGCTAAGGCCAAATCTACCCTCCGTTTGCATTTGGCCAAATCTGTGTACTTTACTATAGTTGGAGAAAGGACTGCTAGAGATGTATGGGATAAGTTGTGTTCTAGTTATGAGAACAAAAGTGCCACTATTAAGGTTTCCTTGATGAAGAAGTTGTTTGACCTTCGTATGAAGGAAGAGGGCACTATTTCTACTCACATTAATAAGTTCAATATCATTTTCACTCAGTTGACCACTCAGGGTTTGGTCTTCAATGAGGAAATCAACTGTATCTTCTTGCTATGCAATTTACCCTCATCTTGAGATATGTTTTGTACTGCAATTAGCAACTCAGTAGCTGGTACTGGTCTAGTGTACAATGACGTCTTTGGGAGTCTATTTACCGAGGAGATTCGTAGAAAATCTCTCGAAGGCAAGAAGGATGGTGAGGCGTATGTTGCTAGTGATAGACAGAGGGATCGCACTCAAAGTCGTGCCAAAATTAAGGAACGTGGGGGCTCACGCAGTAAGTCTCGGGGTTCTGCGTAATGTCGAGTGCTATCACTGCCATAAAAAAGGGCATGTGAAGAAGGATTGTAGGAAATGGCAGCAAAGCAAGAAGGATAAACAATCCAATGAAATTTCTAAGTCTGATGATTCAAACAAGGGCAAAGCAAAGTTAGAGGAGATCAATGTGCTAGAGTCTTCAAATGCTCCTATTGTAAAGACTCTTCTAGTGGTTGTTATACCACTTACCTCTGATGTATTGGTCTTCACAACAAATCTCCCTGTCGAGACTCTTATTACAGAAGATGCGCAATATGCACAGAATTGGATAGTAGATTCTGGTGCGAGTTTCCATGTGACACCACATAGAGAGTGGTTCTCTACTTATTCTCACTCTTGTGGCAAAGTGAGACTTGGTGATGCTTATGAACTAGACATTGAGGGTGTCAGAAATGTCAAATTGCAATTAAGGAATGGCACACACTTTACTTTATGTAATGTCAGACATGTGCCCAAGTTGACTAAAAGCTTGATTGTCAGCTTGATGATTTGGGACACAACACCACATTTGGAAAATGGTTCGTGGATAGTATGCAAAGGTAATCTTGTTGTACTCAGAGGTCAGAAGCATGGTACCTTGTATTCCATGCATGTGTCAAATGTTGGTCATGATTACATATCTATAGCCGAGCTGCCATCTATTGAGTTGCGTTGCCGGATAGGTCATATTAGCAAAAAAGGAATGAGAACTCTAACTCGTTTTGCCTACTTATCTGTCTTGTCTTATGTTGACTTTCTTGTTTGTGAGCACTGTATCTATGGAAAAAATACTAGGTCCTGCACTTACCATCGGGTCAAAAGCACGTTGAACCTCTCGATTTAGTACATAGTGATGTTTGTGGTCCTATGTCAGCTAAATCTCTAGGGGGAGCCAGCTATTTTGTGACATTCATAGATGAATCTATTCGAAAGGTGTGGGCATATCCTTTGAAACATAAGGATCAAGTTCTTCCCATGTTCCATAAATTCTTAGCACTTGTTGAGAATCGGTCTAGCAAGAAACTCAAGAGGTTGCGGATTGACAACGGTGGAGAGTATGTCTCCAAGGAGTTTGACAATTTTTGTGCTAAAAGGGGGATTAAAAGGCAGTTTACTGCACCATACACACGAGCTCAGAATGGAGCTGTTGAGCGCATGAATCATACGATTTAGGAAAGAGTCATAACCATGATTTCTAGGGCAAATCTCACACAAGGATTTTGGGCAGAAGACGTCTTGACCACAGTTCACATTATAAGTCGTTCGCCTAGTACACCATTGAATTATGAGATCCCAGAAGAGTTATGGTCTAAACATAAGCCCCACTATGACCATCTATGTGTTTTTGGTTGTGAAGCTTATGCTCACGTGCCTAAACAACTTCGACAAAAGTTAGAGCCAAAGTCACACAAATGTATTTTCATTGGATATGGTGCAGATGGATAGATGGGATATCGCCTCTGGCACCCAGAATCTCATCGAGTCATGCGTAGTTCAGATGCGATCTTCAATGAGTCGAAGATGCATAAACAACCTATCAAGGAAATAGAGATTCGAAAGGTCACTTTTGAGGATGTTGCCTCAGAGACAGTGAAATCAACTCAGCGGGCTAGTGATGTACCTTCCACTAGCAATGCTCCAGAGGGAGTGGATAGCAATGGTCAAGGAGTGAGACGGTCTACTAGAGTCTCTCGTCCACCTGTGCGTTTCGAGCCAGGTCTTGATTACATGATGTTGACCGATTGCGGTGAGCCAAGCTGCTACCAAGAAGCCATGATGACGGATGATGTGGTGAAGTGGGAGAAGGCTATGGAATTTGAGTATAACTTGATTCTGGCTAATGACACTTGGGACTTGGTAGAACTGCCAAATGATGCGAAAGCTTTACCTTGCAAATGGGTTTACAAGAAAAATTTATCTCAGGTGATCCAAATCCAAAGTACAAGGCTAGACTTGTAGCCAAAGGGTTCAAACAGCAAAAGGGAGTCAATTTTGATGAACTCTTCTCGCCTGTGGTCAAGATGACAACGCTTACAACCGTACTTGGTCTTGTAGCAATTGAGGACATGGAACTTGTCCAAATGGATGTGAAGACATTATTTCTTCACGGGGATCTGGATGAGGATGTTTACATGCAGCAGCCTGAAGGGTTTGTTCAGGAGAACGCATCTCGTGTGGAGCTAGTATGTAAGCTCAAAAAGGCACTTTCTGGCTTAAAGCAGGGTTCAAGGCAGTGGTATCATAAATTTGATGCATGTATGAGGTCTCAAGGACATAAAAGGAGCGAACAGGATCATTGCTTGTACACAAGAAAGCTAGATGATGGCTCAATGATCATTCTAGTTCTGTATGTTGATGACATGCTTATAGCTGGGAAATCCATTGCGGAGATTGCCAACTTGAAGAAAACACTTAGCAACAATTTTGCAATGAAAGATTTGGGAGACGCTACACACTTTCTTGGCATGCAAATCAAAAGAGATCGCAAATGTCGTATTCTTGAGTTATCTCAGGAAACATACATTGAGAAAGTTTTGCAGCGTTTCAATATGCAAGGGGGAAAGCATTGAGTACTCCAATGCAGGCATTCTTGAAACTCAACAAGGAAGATGCATCCAAATCTGATGCTGAGAGAGCAGAAATGGCTAAGGTACCATATTCTTTGGCAGTGGGCAGTCTCATGTATGCTATGGTGGCCACAAGACCAGACATTGCTTTTGCAGTGAGAGTGGTGAGCCGATATATGGAAAATCTTGGCAGCAAGCATTGGGAAGCAATGAAGCACATTCTTAGGTACCTCAAAGGTACGGTCGACAGGTGTTTCTCTTCGGGAACAGCGATGCATCCATCATGGGTTATGCGGATGCAGACTATGCGGGTTGTGTCGATAATAGGAGATCGACATATGGCTATGTCTTCATATTTACTGGAGCAGTAGTATCTTGGAGGTCATGTCTTCAAGATTGTACGTCTTCTTCCACTATGGAAGCAGAGTACGTTGCATTGTCGAATGCAAGTAAAGAGGCTGCATGGTTATCTCGCTTGGTTAGAAATCTTGGCATTGATGAGACTCCAGTGATATATTGTGATAGTCAGAGTGCTCTTGCATTGGCAAGGAATCCCGTGTTTCACTACAATCGAAACACATTGAAGTCAGGTATCATCTCGTGAGAGATTTCTTGGCCAAAATGCTCATTGATTTGGTCAAGGTACACATTGACAATAACCTAGCAGATGCTTTGATGAAAGGCTTAGCTTTGGAGCGGTTTACACATTGCAGCGAGTTGATGGGTATAGGTTGAAGCCACTATATTGCTTCACGGTTGTACATACCAGGTCACTTGGGCTGCGTCGGCCTTCAAGTGGGAGTTTGTTTTGATTCAGTCCAGCTGGCCGGACATCCCACTTACTACTAATCCATCTACTAACTTAACCCATGTATACACTTATTCTTTAAGACAACAGATAATGCTGCTGTGTGCTCCATCCAAAGCAGGTCTCTCTCTCTCTCTGCTCTCGCACTTGCACTCGCACACGCTTCCCACGGCACCTTCCGCCATTTTCCAGATGCATCCCCAGGTCTCACCACCGGACAACGCGACACACTCCCATCCAATCCCAATTCCAGGGCATTGAATGAACCCAAGCCCAAAATATAGACCAACAGTTATCAGTCCTAGCCAGAAAGGACCATCCTCCGTTGCATCGCACAAGTAAATACATGAGCTAAACTTTTTTCAAACATGTAAGACAAATTTCACACTTAAAACTTCGATGTTATGCTATGGCTATCCACGTCAAATCTTCTCGATAAAGTTTTTAATCCTAGTTGAGATTTGCATTAGGTTCCTTGAGTTATTATCCCTTAGTTCCTATTTCCATTTAATGTCTACTCAAATCAAGACCTTAAGAAAACAACGAGTTTCTTTGGAATTAAGAATTTGTCTCGACGTAAGTTTCAAGTTAACCCCATCTCGGACAAATTCCTTTTTTTTTTGGCATCATTTGCCATCCATGGAGCATCTCCATGGAAGTGATGGGACCTTTATGTTCAAGCAACACAGTCGTCACTTTCGTGAAGATATCCCCTTACTTCCCCCTATTCGTAATTGCAAAACAAATTTGAAAGTAAACAAACTTAAAATGAACAATGCATATGCTCTCTACAATAATCTTTGCTTTAGTGTGAACCCTGAGTTGTAAACACACAACTTTAGAATGCACCAACTTGTAATGTTAAGGTAAATATTCTCAAAACTTCCTCTTCTTTAAGTGATTATGCAAGAGTTGAATGATTGTTTATGCAAAAATATAATTATCCCTTTAATGAATGGTAGTGCAAGAGTAAAAATGCGACATTTGTAAAAGAGTGGACATGCTAGTGTAGTTATACCTGGCTACCATGGAGAGGATTATTCCAATAGCTAAGAGTGGTTTAAGGATTTGAAGTCTTCTAACTGACAAGAGGGGAGGGAGGATAGCCCTACTTGGAAGGAAAATCCTCTTTCAAAGAGAATTCCTTTGGTTATGATAAAATTATCCTTCAAAACTTAACTACTACTCTAGAGAATTAGACGTTAATTTAAGTAGGCTACTAAAACTTTTACACACCTAATTTATGAAAAAAAAAGTTATGAGCCTTTTATGAGAGCATTTCTTTTGGAAAATTATAATTCCTCTTTTGAAAAATAAGGTTAATTTCAAAAACAGTTTCATTACTTAGTTGCCTTTGATTTATGACATTTACCTTTATATGAGTATTTTAAGTAAGAAAATAAAAGCAAGTTAAAAATAAATAAAAATATTTATGTGGGAGATTAAGGGATAATTAAAGATATTAGTCACCATTCATCGTGCATACTATCCAGGTAAATATGGTAATAAGACACCTATGGTTAAAGAGAGTACTTTCTACTCTCTCTATACCATATTAGTATATGGTAATCTAAGAAACTTGAAATAACATCGTGGTTGATTATTAGCAACTTGGTTAGTTATGAATCATAATTAAAAAAAAAACAAAATTAAGAATTTTTGCTTCTTCCCAAACAAGGGACATGCTTGCTTATGGAAACATGAGAGCTTAAGCATGAATTTAAGTAAGCATGAAAGGAAAATCACTTTCAAGCAAGTGCAATAGCATAAAGAGAACAAGAAAACATTATCTTAGTGTGTATGGTACAGTCTTCTCCTCATTTTTGACGTAGTCGGTTCTCTCCCTCTTTATCTTCACTTGAAGACCACCGATTTTGCTACTTGGATTGAGAAAAAGGAATGCGATAAACAAGATTCAAGCTATGGAAAGTTTGAGGGTTAGGGGAGAGAGAGAGAGAGAGAGAGAGAGAGAGAGAGAGAGAGAGAGAGAGAGAGAGAGAGAGAGGTGAAGAATAAGATCAAGTTTTTGACAAACTTGATTAGGGTTTTGTGTATGGCTTCTCTTGGATAGGGTGTGTGTGTAGGAGGTGTGTGTGAAAGATGCTTGGCTATGGCTTTCTTAAGCTTACTCTCAAGTTTGCACCCTTAGAAATGAAGGAGAGAAGTGTAAAATGGAAAAAGAAGCCCTCTTTTTATTCACATTTTAAATAAGTGCCTTCTCTTATCTTGATAGCTTATCTTCCTTATCGTTAAGTGTTTTTTACTTATCTTTCTTTTCAAAACTTCTTCGAGTTACTTACTCACCTTATCCTTATTTTCTCTTTTCCTTTTTTCTTATCTTTTTTTTCCCTTTTTCTTTATCTTATCTTTTCTTTTTTTCTCATATTTTCGTATATGATAATTTTTTCAAAATAAAAAGATAATTTACTTTGCATTGGTTATGCCCATGTTCCCATGGTGTAAACTGAAAGCGTCTCATCAATAACTAGGTTGCTTGGCTATAGCTCGAATTTATCTGAATTTTTATATATATATAAAAGTTGATGGCTTAGATGTGTCGGTCAAGAGTAAGGGCTAGGATGAGGCCCTTACAAACTCTCCCCAAAAAGAAAGAGTTGTCCTCAGCTAGAAACAAATAGGAAGGTGATATATCTTCATCCTGCAAGTTACACCTTTAACTTCTATATTATGCTAATCCATTCTTTGCTAGTTGGCTCATCTATATAAGGCGCAATCTCTCCTTCTTTCTTACAATATTCTTACCTCCATCTTTCTCTCTTCTTTTCATACTCCTATCAATAACTTCTTAGGATTATCTCTTTTAATCCTTTACACTGTTTCTTGCTCATTTCCTTACTTTATGGACCAGTGGCATGAGCTGGTTTTATCTGTGGCCATTTCTCATCTTCAACAAACAACATGAGAAATTTTGTGGAGCGATATGAGTGCGTGCTCTTCCCCCACTTGGGAACTTCAGTAGCACATACCAAATGGTGGACGTTTTGAAGCATAACGAGGGTGACACTTTGGGATCGAGAGCACTTTCATTGTTCGCTTGGCTATGGTTATTGAAGCTATCCGTCTGGGTCCTCGATATTACTACGTGATGAGGTCAATGCATTGGGGGTTTGTTGAACGAGTCTTTTTGCTTGCACAATTCCTTCCTCATCGAAAGATATATCTTTACCGTCACTTTGGTTTACCTCTTACAGGGCTCTTTAACTTCTCACCTCGTACTAGAGAGATTAGTGCAACAATTTTATAGCAAATTCTTCCTATGGATCAAAAGCCTAATATGTACCCTGCTTGTCATAGTTGTTTTTGTGATCTTGTGATGGATGGCCTTATTGAGTTGTAAAAAAAAATCTATCATTGTACTTTTTAACAATCTTATCGTATATTAAGATCTTGGTTCTTGTCTTGAGTCCTTCCTTCTCTGATTCTCTTGACAAATACAATGAAATTTGTATATTAAGATCTTGGATCTTGTCTTAAGTCCTTCCTTCTTTGATTTCTCTTGACAGATACAATGAAATTCGTTCTTAGTTTCCTATATCTAGTATTTTGGGAAATATATCTTGGTTCTAAGCTTGGTGATTCCTTCTTGAAATTATTTAAGTTGATGAAACAATTGAATAGACGTTTCTTAAGTCTCTTGACCGACTGATTAACTATTACTACTCTTCTATCTTGTACTTGTATCTTGTTCCCTTTAATTGTATGAAAATGTTACATTTCTTTGATTGCAATAACTTGATCTTTGCTCAACCACTCCATCCTAAAATTATTTATACATATTTTTTCATCTTGCATACACAAAACTGAATGAGAACTAGAATGACCTTTTAAGCTATACTGAAGATCTATGCCTTCCTCATCTACGAAAATAGTGGACCTACTAGCCCAGTGATGCTCTCAACTCCTTACCCATGGGCCGAGCCTCAAGTTGCAGCCTCTTAATGAGGAAATTAGATTTGAACTTATCTAAATAGTCTTCTTTTATTTTTTGTGTTTCTTTGTTCCTAAAAAAATCTTAATTTCCCAAACGATCTTGTTAACATCTGATTTTGTTACAAAAGATCACTAGTCTTTTGAGTACCTTCAAGAGAGCTTCTCTTGCTCTACCTTACACTAAAACTTGTTCACCAATTGTTTTTTGAAAACAAACAACCCCTTTTGCAAGAAAGATGAGGTGGAAAAAATGTTCTAGCATGGTTTCCGTTTCTTTTTGACAAAAGCTACTTCCATTTCCTCTTTGTAAAATTTCAAGAACTTCTCTTTCTCAAGAGTTCTTGGCCATTTTATGTTTTTGTTTGCTATTACACAATGTTTTTGAGAACTTCTCATTCTTGAGAGTTCTATGCCATTATCTGTCCGTACCTCACTCTTTTCCTACAAAAGCTCTACTAAAATTTTTATCTAGCCAATGATAGAAATTGCGCTTAGATACCACTTGTGAGGGCCATGCCAATGACCACCGACTGCACCATCTCCAAATGGATACACCATGATTCTTGATATCCCTCTCGGTTGAGACTGTACCAAGACATGACTCCTCCTGCTCTTCGATACCAACTCAAGGGGGTAATAATATTCACTTTTTTTCATACGGAACCCTTAACCCCAAAATATCTTTCCTTATCAATTCAAAACTTTTCAAACAAAGACATCAAACTAAATTTGAACTCTACCTTCCACGGTCAACTGGTGAGAGTCCTCTAAATCACCCTTGGTTCAAGGTCACTGATGTATTTTTTTTGGTTATTACCAAGCACAGCCATCAATGCGTTCCCCTAAGATGAGTGTATTTATTAACTACATGAATCCCTCATTCCCAAGTTTGATCCTCACTTCATAGATCGGAATCCTTTTCGCCTGTTCTTGACTTAGCCGAATGTACAACATAAAATTGGGTTCAACTTTTTGGCCAACAAATATACCCTCTAGAATCCACCCTCCCACTGAAGCATTTGGTAAATGCACTGTTCCAAGATAGTACTATGATACTAAGAAAACAATATTCCAAACACGTCGAACCAAGAATACATATCAAGCATTTGAAAGCAGCATGCAAACTGTTGCATACCATTACAAGTGTGTATTTATCAGGTCATTTATCAGGTCATTTTAATTATTTTTTCTTTTAATATTATTAAAGTTATCTAGTTATCTTTCAAACAGTCATATAAACTACTCCAAGCATATCCCTATCCTTGTCCCAAGAATCGGGTATCCTCTCTCCTCTGTCACGTGTGGAGGAGACACATTTACACAATTTTCAATTCTTATTTTTCTTTATCTTGTTTGGAAAAGGCTTACAAAATAAATCTACCTTAAGTTCCTTTTGGATAAATATTCCAAGAAGCAGAGCAAAGTTTTGTCTGATGAGGACAATTGTGGGATAGCCCATTTAGGTTCCTAGCCTTTCCAAGGTTCATTTTTTACCAAACAATTAGAAGAGTTCCTTAATTGAATCACATCCTCCTCCCTTATGCAATCCCTTCGTAGAATCCCTTTTTCCTTCTTTTTTCGTCAGCATCAGGCCTACCCGGACTAGGTCGTTTTCCAAACGCATGCGCGGGTCTCACCACACCTAGCTGGGACACACTCCCATCCAATCCCAATTCTAGGATATTGAATGAACCCGAGCTAGACCAACGGTTATCAGTCTTAGCCAGAAAGGACCATCCTCTATTGCATCCCATAGGTAAACACCTGCATCGGTCTTTAAAAAAAAATGTAAGACAAGTTTTACACTTATCACTTTTATGTTATGCTAGGGCTATCCACGTAAAATTTTCTCGGTAAAGTTTTTAATCCTAGTTAAAATTTGCATTAGGTTCCTTGAGTTATCATCCCTTAGTCCCTATTTTCTTTTAATGTCTACTCAAAGCAAGACCTTAAGAAAACAACGAATCTCTTGGGAGTTAAGATTTTGTCTCGACGTCAGTTTCAAGTTAACCCCATCTTGAGCAAATTCAATTTTTTTTTTCTAGCATCATTTGCCATCCATGGGGCATCTCCATGGAAGTGATGGGAGTTTTATGTTCAAGAAACACGGTCGTCACTTTTGTGAAGCTATCCCCTTCCTTCCCTCCTTCTTCATAATTGTCAAAAAAGTTTGAAAGTAGAAAAACTTGAAATGAACAATGCATATGCCTTTTTCCAAACATGTAAGACAAGTTTCACACTTAAAACTTCTATGTTAGTATAGGGCTATCCATGTCAAATCTTCTTTGTAAAGTTTTTAATCCTAATTGAAATTTGCATTAGGTTCCTTGAGTTATCATCCCTTAGTTCCTATTTCCTTCTGATGTCTACTCAAAGTAAGACTTAAAGAAAACAACGAGTATCTTGAGAGTTACGGTTTTGTTTGGAAGTAAGTTTTAAGCTAACATCGTCTTGGGTGAATCTCATTTTTTTTTCTTGGATCATTTTCTATCCATGGGACATCTCCATGGAAGCGATGGAAGTTTTATGTTCAAGAAACACGGTTGACACTTTTATGAATCTATCCCCTTTCTCCCCCCCTTCTTCATCATTATAAAAGAAATTTGAAAGTAGACAAACTTGAAATGAACAATGCAAATGCTCTCTACATTGATCTTTGCTTTGCTGTGAACCATGAGTTGTAAACACAAAACTTTAGAATGCACCAATTTAAAATGTTAAGGTAAATATCCTCAAAACTTCCTCTACTTTAATTGGTTATGCAAGAATAGAACCCTTCAATGAATGGTAGTGCAAGAGTAGAAATGTGACATTCCTAAGACTGGACATGCTAGTGTAGTGAGAAATGTGCATGCAATGAAGTATGAATGATTTAAATTTTTTATATTTAAGATGGGATTTAGGTAAACCTGGATACTATGGAGAGGATTATTTCCATAGCTAGGAGTGGTTTAAGGATTTGAGGGTTTCTAGTTGACAAGAGGGGAGGGAGGATAACCCTACTTGGAAGAAGGGAAATCCTCTGTCAAAGAGAACTCCTTTGGTCATGATAACATTACCCTTGAAAACTCAACTCCTTCTTAAGAGAATTAGATATTAACTTAAGTAAGTCACTAAAACTTTTACACACCTAATTTATGTAAAAATCAAGAAAAAGTTTTGAGCCTTTTATGAGAGCATTTATTTTGGAAAAATTACAATCCCTCTCCTGAAAAATAAGGTTAATTCCAAAAACAATTCCATTACTTAGTTGCCTTTGATTTATGACATTTACCTTTATATGAGTATTTTAGGTAAGAGAATAAAAGTATGTTAAAAATAAATAAAAATGTTTATGTGGGAGATTAAGAAATAATTAAATATATTAGTCACCATTCATCATGCATACTATCTAGGTAAATATGATAGTCACAAACCTATTGTTAAAGAGAGTGCTTTCTACTCTCTCTATGCCATATTAGTCTGGCAATCTAAGAAACTTGAAATAACGGAATTTAAAATAATATAGTGGTTAGCAACGTGGTTAGTTATGACTAGTAATTAACCATAGTTAGAAAGAAAACAAAATTAAGAAGTTTTTCTTCTTCCCAAAAAAACAAGGAAAATGCTCGCTTATGGAAACATGAGAGCTTAAGCATGAATTTAAGTAAGCATGAAAGGAAAATCACTTTCAAGCAAGTGCAACAACATAAAGAGAACAAAAAAACATTACCTTAGTGTCTGTACGGTAGAGTCTTCTCCTCACCTTGGACGTAGTCGGTTCTCTCCCTCTTCACCTTCACTTGAAGACCACCAATTTTGCTACTTGGATTCAAAGAAAGGAATGAGATAAACGAGATTCAAGCTAACGAAAGCTTGAGGGTTAGAAGAGAAGAGAGGAGTGTAAGATGAAGAATAAGATCAAGTTTTTGACAAACTTGATTAGGATTTTGGCTATGGATTCTCTTGGAAAGGGTGTCTGTGTGAAAGAGACTTGGCTATTGATTCCTGAATCTTACTCTCAAGTTTGCACCTTGAGAAATGAAGGAGATAAGTGTAAAATGAGAAGAGAAGTCCATTTTTAATGCAATTTTTGATAATTTCCTTCTCTTATCTTTATAGCTTATTTTCCTTATCGATAGGTTCTTTTTATTTATCTTGCTTTTCAAAACTTCTTCAACAAGTTACTTACTCACCTTATCCTTATCTTCTCCTTTCCTTTTTCCTTATCTTTTTCTTTCCCTTTTTCCTTGTCCTATCTTTTTCCTTTTCCTTATGTTTTCCTTTATGCTATTTTTCTCAAATTGAAAAGCTAATTTTCCATGCATTGGTTATGCCCACGATCCCATGGTGTAAGCTGAACTATGTTGGGCTTACTTGGCCCAATGAGCTCCACTGTCCATCTTCTTCCAAGAAAATATTTAGCAAGGCCAATGTTGGTGGAGCATGTTGAGTCATGCCCAAGCAGTCCCTTGCATGTTCGCTTGAGATGCCCAAGGGATGAAAACAAGATTCCAACCAATCAAATGTCTAATTGTGCCTGCCCAAATGCACTTTTGGCAATCTCTAGGAAGGGTACTCTGAATTTCAATAACACATACAAGTTGTTATCCTCAAGAAATTCAAATTCAAGAGAAATGATGCACAATATAAACTCCCTCTTAAAATATGTGGATTGTACTACATATGATGTTAGCAATGGAAGCTTGTCAGTTTGGAAAGCATGCAAACACATCCTTTCCTCATGATAAAAGCATACAAGTAGGAATGTATTGGAATTAGTGCATATAGATGTATGGGGTTCGACAAAGACTGCACCCATGGGGATATAGATATTATGTAAGCTTCATTGATGACCATACAAGGAAGGTATGGGTCTATTTCATGAAGAAAAAAAGTGAGGTGTTTATGCACTTTCAGAACTTCAAATTTATGGTTGAAAATTAGATTGGGAAACATGTAAAGTGCTTGAGGTCAGATGGAGGGGGATAATATTTTTCCAATGAGTTCAATCGTTTTTTTGAGAAAGCATGGTAACAAGAGATGCATGTGCTTTCCAACCAATCATTTGACAACGTTGACTTTCATGTATGCTACAACTATAGAGGGTGAGTTTTTGCATGACTTTAAATATGAGGCCTAGTGAGTTTCTTGTAATGTATTTGGGTGAACCTGTAAGGGCCTCCACCTAGACCTTACACTTGAATGACACATCGACTCTAAAAAGAAAAAATGTTCGGATAAATTCACGCTATAGACAAGCACCCTAGTTGGGAGCTCTAGAGATAGACTCTATGTTCAAGCTCTTGAATATGGATACAAATCCAAGCAAATGAAAGCTTGTTCTTCTCCATCTCTACTATTCTATTATACTATGCTATGCTAAGATCTTGATCATGAGAAAGTGTATACAAATAATCCATTCAGTTGCTTTAGAAATACTTTTTTTCACCGTTATCTTCCTCTTTCCCCATAGTTCTTTTCTCTCCACTGGGTATTTGGGGTTTGGAAAGGAGGGTTATACCATGGAGTCTTGAGAAACACCAACTTCTTGATTCAGAAAAATCTCCACAAGAGCACAAACATGTATTGTAACAAAGATATCCTCTGAGAGGATTATAATACAAGTCCTTTTGGAGGGGGGTCCACTCCAAAAAAATCCAGTCCTTGTTGGGTAGTTAATCTTAATTAAGTACTTTTGAATTATGTGGATGATTATAGTGTTTTTAATGTGTATTTGTGTAAAGAAATCAGCACGGAACAACGTATATTCTCCTTACTATCTTTCTCTTAAGGGAAAACTCTCTCCTTTCATAGTTAAATTCCATTGAATGTAAAATTTGGTATTAGATTCTTTGACATTGATATCAAAGTTGAGGTTTCTCTTTTCTTGCCTAAGAAGAGAGGTTGTTGAGTAATCTAAGAAAGACTTAGTATACACATAAAAAAAATCTAGTCATGGCCCAATATAATCAAGAGAATGTTTTAATATTAACAACTTAGATTTGGCTCATGATATAAGATTTGATGATGGTTACAGAGTTGTCAACCCTATTTTGCAAGCAAAGCTTCAAAGCCAAATTCAAGATCTTCAAGCCCAAGTTCTTCCAAGTCCCCAAGAAGAGAGAATTCTTGTGAGGCCTCTTAGTGAAACCTCCAAAAGAGGAATATCTCTGGGTAAGGAAGAGGGGATACCATATGGATGTCCAAGGAAAATTTTTCAAGAAAAAGAAGTATGCTTTGAACTTTCAAGGGAGAAGTATGAAAGTGACACTCCAGCTACCTCTAGAAGTGATGTTGTCCCAAGAAGACGATGGTCACGGCGGTCACCTCCCAAAAAGAAGAGAAAGTCATCAAGTACTGCCTCCCATGCTGATTCACAGAAGGGAGAAGGAAATCCAAGCAAGAGGAAGTAAACCATCTTTGTCTTCTTCCTCCTTTTCCTCTTCATCATCCTTACCTTCTTCTGATTAGGAGGACAATGCCTTGCCATCCAAGAAAGAGAAGAGAAGGGGTAAATGGAGGAGATATGCCACATGGAAGAGGTCATGGAAGTTGAAAAAATTCAAAGGGGGAGGAAAGAACTTATGCTTTCTTACCTATTGTCTAGATGTCAAGCTCAACGTGTGCATCTCCTAGATGACTACCATCGAAAATCATCAGCACTGGTACAACTTGGTGGATACACATATTTGTTTAGTGATACTACAACTAGACTACATTGAGTCGGTCTACCTATTGGAGTGATGACAAACGTATCCTTCACCTCACTCACTAGCGGTTTACACTACAATGTTGTACTAGTTTCCTCTAATGTTGTATTTTCCCCTTATGTTTTGTAGACCTATTATCTTGAGTTAGTGAATAAGAACAGTTTTTTTCCTCCATATTTGAGTGTGTGTGTGTGTGTGTGTGTGTGCGTGCTTGCAAGAGCTCAAGACTTTATCCTTTTCTCTCTCTTAACATGGTATCAAAGCTTGGTTGTGTGTGAGGAGCTTGAAGCAGCAATCACGAGAAGCTTAGGAAGCGGCTTTCGTATTCCTAGGAGCCATAATCAAATGGTATTTAATTGAGGTGATTCCTTTTGGAGATTGTGCATCTTAAGGTTCTATAGAGTCCTTTGGACTGAGAGTGTGCAACCAATTTTCCATTTTGGGCTCGATTCGATCGCCATTTTGAAGTTGGAGCCGTCGCATATAGAAATGCCAAGATTTGGGTTTTTGCAGATCTGTATTTTGAAGGTGCAAAAAAATTCAATTTGGTTGCAATGTTCACATATACTATTTGGCAGTGTGAAATGGGTGTTTGTACACAGATCGTGGTTATAGGTGGTAACTAGCTATTTTTAGTAGGTTGCTTAGAGACTTGGTAAAGGTTTGGAAACATGTCGTCCAACAATAATGGGCTTAACCAAATTGTTAGTGAGAAGCTAGGGGACAAGAACAAATTCCACGCTTGGAAGTTCAAAATGACCAATGTCCTGTTGGGTAAAGGTTATTGTAACTACATTGATGGAGAGCATGAGACATCACTATCATTACTAGAGGAAGGTGCAAGTGTTGCGCAAATAAATACGTTTTAATTTTGAAACGAGGGAGCTCAAAAGGTTATGTACTGGATTTTTGTGAGTACGAAGGACACTATGATTGGGCACATACAAGATGATCATACCCCTAAGGAGGCTTGGGACACTTTACTGTCATTGGATGTGACCAACAGAAAGGCAAGGAAGCTACAGTTGAGACTGCAATGAATACTGTACAGAAGAAAAACCTATCCGTCAATGACTATTCAATGTAGATAAATAACATATGTGAGTTACTTGCATCGATTGGTGTTACAGTCAATAATGATGATAAAGTGGAAGAATGTCTGAGAGGTTTGACTCTAGAATAAAAATAGTTTAAGACTGATATTCGTCTCTTAGAGAATTTTCCCTCATTTATAGATTTGGTGTCTAATAAAAACAGGGTCAGAACATAGGTGGTCGAGGAAAATTTTGAGGCAGGGGGAGTCCAAGAGGTCGTGGAAATGCGCATCATAATAATGTAGGTCAATACAAAAATGTACTATGTTGGTGGTATGGAAGACATGGGCACTTTGAGCGTGATTTTCCAGACAGGAGGCATCAAAACAATTATGCAACCACTAGCACAAATGTAGATGAGCCTGAGAGGCTAATTGTGGTGCAACACATGGTGAATTGTTTGCAAATGTGGAAAATTCCAGTGATAATATTTTGTATGTGGCTTTTGGTTCATCAAAACACATGACCAATCATGGTGTATGGTTTAAAGAAATGCATACTTTGCAAAGTCCTAGTCATGTAGAGACTGGGGATGATACTGCACATCCCAGTATGTATGACAGATAGTAAAGTAAAGTACCTGGATGATGTACTGCATGTACCCAACATCACAAAGAATTTGGTTTCTGTTGGGCATATGGTGGAGCAGGGATTGCACGTCACGTTTAACTCTGATGGTCTCTTTGTGGAAGAGCATAAGAATAATGGAATATTGGTTGCACAAGGAATTAAAGTGGATAGACATTTCACTTTGGATGTAAATGTGCCCGAGGTGAATGTTGCCATGTTTGTACAAGGTACATGAGTTGTTGTAGATATTAAGATTTGGCACAAACGTATCAGTTATGTAAATTTGCAGAGGCTGGGATGATGCAAATTAAAGAGATAGTTATAGGTTTTTTGACATTTAAAGTTATTGAAATGAAATTTTTTTGTGAAGTTTGTCGGTTTGGAAAGCATGCAAACACATCCTTTCCTCATGATAAAAGCATATAAGTAGGAATGTATTGGAATTAGTGCATACACAGTGTATGTGGTTCGACAAAGAATGCATCTATGGGGGGATATAGATATTATGTAAGCTTCATTGGTGACCATATAAGGAAGGTATGGGTCTATTTCATAAGCAAAAAAGTGAGGTGTTTATGCACTTTCAGAACTTCAAATTTATGGTTGAAAATTAGATTGGGAAACATGTAAAGTGCTTGAGGTTAGATGGAGGGGGATAATATTTTTCCAATGAGTTCAATGGTTTTTTTTGAAAATTCATGGTAACAAGAGATGCATGTGCTTTCTAACCAATCATTTGACAATGTTGACTTTCATTTATGCTACAACTCTAGAGGGTGAGTTTTTGCATTCCTTTAAATATGAGGCCTAGTAAGTTTCTTGTAATGCAGTTAGGTGAATGTGTAAGGGCCTCCACCTAGACCTTACTCTTCAATGACACATCTAAGCCATCAACTTTAGAAAGAAAAACTGTTCCGATAAATTCAGGCTATACACAAGCACCCTAGTTGGGAGCTCTGGAGATAGACTCTATGTTCAAGCTCTTGACTATGGATACAAATCCAAGCCAATGAAAGCTTCTCTTTCTCCATCTCTACTATTCTATTATACTATGCTATGCTAAGATCTTGATCATGAGCAAGCGTATACAAAGAATCCATTTTGCTGCTTTAGAAATACCTTTTTTTCACCGTTGTGTTCCTCTTTCCCCATAGTTCCTTTCTCTCCACTGGGTATTTGGGGTTTGGAAAGGAGGGTTATACCATGGAGTCTTGAGGAGCACCAGCTTCTTGATTTAGAAAAAGCTCCACAAGAGCACAAACATGTATTGTAACAAAGCTCTCCTTTGAGAGGATTATAATACAAGTCCTTTTGGAGGGGGGTCCACTCCAAAAAAATCCAGTCCTTGTTGGGTAGTCAATCTTAGTTAAGTATTCTCTTTGAATTATGTGCATGAGTATAGTGTTTTTAATGTGTATTTGTGTAAAGAAATCAGCATGGAACAACCTATATTCTCCTTACTATCTTTCTCTTAAGGGAAAACTCTCTCCTTTCATAGTTAAATTCCGCTGAATGTAAAATTTGGTATTAGATTCTTTGACATTGATATCAAAGTTGAGGTTTCTCTTTTGTTCCCTAAGAAGAGAGGTTGTTGAGTAATCTAAGAAAGAGTTAGTATACACATAAAAAAATCTAATCTTGGCTCAACATAATCAAGAGAATGTTTTAATATTGACAACTTAGATTTGGCTCATAATATAAGATTTGATGATGATTATAGAGTTGTCAACTACCTTGTTGACAAGTTACAAGAAGCAATGGGAAACCCTATTTTGCAAGCGAAGGTTCAAAGCCAAATTCAAGATCTTCAAGCCCAAGTTCTTCAAAGTCCCCAAGAAGAGAGAATTCTTGTGAGGCCTCTTAGTGAGACCTCCAAAAGAGGAATATCTTTGGGTAATGAAGAGGGGATACCACAAGGACGTCCAAGGACAATTGTTCAAGAAAAAGAAGTATGCTTTGAACTTTCAAGGGAGAGGTATGAAAGTGACACTCCACCTACCTCTGGAAGTGATGTTGTCCCAAGAAGACAATGGTCACCTACTCCTCCCAGAAAGAAGAGAATGTCATCAAGTACTTCCTCCCATGCCGATTCAAAGAAGGAGAAGGAAATCCAAGCAAGAGGAAGTGAAGAAAGCAGTCACCATCTTTGCCTTCTTCCTCCTTTTCGTCTTCATCATCCTCATCTTCTTCTGATTAGGAGGACAGTGACTTGCCATCCAAGAAAGAGAAGAGAAGGGGTAAATGGAGGAGATATGCCACATGGAAGAGGTCATGTAAGCTGAAAAAATTCAAAGGGGGAGGAAAGAACTTATGCTTTCTTACCTATTGTCTAGATGTCAAGCTCAACATGTGCATCTCCTAGATGACTACCATCGACAATCATCAGCACTGGTGCACCTTGGTGGATGCACATATTCGTTAAGTGATACTACAACTAGACTACATTGAGTTGGTCTACCTAGTGGAGTGATGACACACGTATCCTTCACCTCACTCACTAGCGGTTTACACTACAGTGTTGTACTAGTTTCCTCTTATGTTGGATTTTTCCCTTATGTTTTGTAGACCTCTTATCCTGAGTTAGTGAAGAAGAATAAGAACAGTCTTTTGCCTCCATATTTGAAAGCGTGTGTGTGTCTGTGTGTGTGCTTGCAAGAGCTCAAGCCTTTATCCTTTTCTCTCTCTTAACATGGTATGAAATCTTGGTTGTGTGTGAGGAGCCTGGAGAAGCAATCACGAGAAGCTTAGGAAGCGGCTTTCGTATTTCTAGGAGCCATCAGCAAATGGTATTTAATTGAAGTGATTCCTTTTGGAGATTGTGCATTTTGAGGTTCTACAGAGTCCTTTGGACTGATACTGTGCAACGAGTTTTCCATTTTGGGCTTGATTCGATCCCCATTTTGAAGTTGGAGCCGTCGCATATAGAAATGCCAAGGTTTGGGTTTTTGCAGATCTGCATTTTGAAGGTGCAAAAAGATTCAATTTGGTTGCAATGTTCACATATACTATTTGGCAGTGTGAAATAGGTGTTTGTACATAGATTGTGGTTATAGGCGGTAACTAACTATTTTTAGTAGGTTGCTTAGAGACTTGGTAAAGGGTTGGACACATGTCGTCCAACAATAATGGGCTTAACCAAATTGTTAGTGAGAAGCTAGGGGACAAGAACAGATTCCATGCTTGGAAGTTCAAAATGACCAATGTCCTGTTGGGTTGATGGAGAGCATGAGACATCACTATCATTACTAGAGGAAGCTGCAAGTGCTGCACAAATAAATAAATTTTGAAACGAGGGAGCTCAAAAGGTTATGTACTGGATTTTTGTGAGAACAAAGGACAGTATGATTGGGCACATACAAGATGATCATACCCCTAAGGAGGCTTGGGACACTTTACTGTCATTGGATGTGACCAACACAAAGGCAAGGATGCTGCAGTTGAGACTGCACTGAATACTGTGCAGAAGAAAAACCTATCCGTCAATGACTATTCAATGTAGATAAAAATAACATATGTGAGTTACTTGCATCGATTGGTGTTACAGTCAATGATGATGATAAAGTGGAAGAATGTCTGAGAGGTTTGACTCTGGAATACAAATAGTTTAAGACTCGTATTCATCTTTGAGAGAATTTTCCCTCATTTATAGATTTGGTGTCTAATAAAAACAGGGTCAGAACACAGGTGGTCAAGGAAAATTTTGAGGCAGGGGGAGTCCAAGAGGTCGTGGAAATGCGCATCATAATAATGTAGGTCAATACAAAAATGTACTATGTTGGTGGTATGGAAGACATGGTCACTTTGAGCGTGATTGTCCAGACAGGAGGCATCAAAACAATTATGCAACCACTAGCACAAATGTAGATGAGCCTGAGAGGCTAATTGTGGTGCAGCACATGGTGAATTGTTTGCAAATGTGGAAAATTCCAGTGATAATATTTTGTATGTGGCTTTTGGTTCATCAAAACACATGAACAATCATGGTGTATGGTTTAAAGAAATGCATACTTTGCAAAGTCCTAGTCATGTTGAGACTGGGGATGATACTGCACATCCCAGTATGTATGACAGATAGTAAAGTAAAGTACCTGGATGATGTACTGCATGTACCCAACATCACAAAGAATTTGGTTTTTGTTGGGCAGATGGTGGAGCAGGGATTGTACGTCACGTTTAACTTTGATGGTCTCTTTGTGGAAGAGCATAAGAAGAATGGAATATTGGTTGCACAAGGAAATAAAGTGGATAGAATTTTCAAATGTGCTCGAGGTGAATGTTTCCATGTTTGTACAAGGTACATGAGTTGTTGTAGATATTAAGATTTGGCACAAACGTATCGGTCATGTAAATTTGCAGAGGCTGGGATGATGCAAACTAAAGAGATAGTTACAGGTTTTTTGACATTTAAAGTTATTGAAATGCAAAATTTTTGTGAAGCTTGTCGGTTTGGAAAGCATGCAAACACATCCTTTCCTCATGATAAAAGCATATAAGTAGGAATGTATTGGATATAGTGCATACATATGTATGGGGTTCGACAAAGACTGCATCTATGGGTGAGTATAGATATTATGTAAGCTTCATTGATGACCATACAAGGAAGGTATGGGTCTATTCCATGAAGCAAACAAGTGAGGTGTTTATGCACGTTCAGAACTTCAAATTTATGGTTGAAAATTAGATTGGGAAACATGTAAAGTGCTTGAGGTCAGATGGAGGGGGATAATATTTTTCCAATGAGTTCAATGGTTTTTTTGAAAAAGCATGGATTTCAGAGGTAGTATTCATGCAGGTATACTACGTAGGTATATTGTGCAACAAAAGGATGTTGCCGAGTGAAAGAATAGGCACATTGCAGAAGTTGCAAGAGAGTTGATGCATGAGAAGAACACGTCTTATTGTTACTATACTAAAGCTATTGCTATACATATGTTTATATTATGGACAAGGCTCCTACTATTGCAATACATGATATGACACCAAAAGAGAAGTTATATGGTAAAAAACCAAATGTATCAAAGTATAAAGTGTTCGAATGCATTGCTTATGTGCATGTGCCAGGGACGAGCTAAGAAGTAAGATTGATCCAAAAGCAAAAAAATGTGTGTTCATTGGCTATTCCCTTGAGCAAAAAGGGTACAACTATTACAATCTTCTCACAGGTAGAGTGAAGGATATTGTTTTTGATAAGATGGCAAGTTGGTATATTGAGGTAAAAGATGATTTGGGGGTTGATGTAAGATAGAATGTGGATGTAGAAAATACACATGCGCTTTCATAGGTCTTGAGTGCGCTGCAAGGGTGAGCTAGTGCAAGTCATGGTGAGAAGCCATGGAGTGGTAGGTTGCACAAAAGAGTGAGTCCTGCTAACTCTTCAAATGTATCAAGAAAAGAAAAAGAAAAAGTTGATGATGTCCCTAAGTTACCAAATGTGAGTTTTGGCAATGATGATGGTGATACTAGTGGTTGTCTAGATGAGGAGTTTAGTTTATCCTCTGTGAAGACTCCGGGTGCAAGAAGGATGCAAGCATGGAACAAGGAACTTGGAAGTGATCTTAGACCACGCAGGTCTGAAAGAGTAACAAATCCTTTGCAAAGATTGACTTATTACAGCTATGTAGCTCGTCAATGTGCATATATGGTGAAGATACAGAGGAGGTAGAACCCACATGTTTTGAGGATGCCATCAAAGATGAAAAATGGCGGCAAACTATGGATGAAGAGATGAATGCACTTTATGCAAAAGGTAAAAAGGAAATTGGATGTAAGTGGGTTTACAAAACAAAGCATAATGCTGATGGTAGTGTGAGCAGGTACAAGGCTAGGCTTGTGGACAAATGCTATGCACAAACTTATGGGATTTATTATGAAGAGACATTTAGCCCCGTAGCTAAGATGGCTACCATTCGTGTGTTTATTGCAATGGCTACGGCTTTAGGATGGGTGTTGAAACAAATGGATGTGAAGAATGATTTTTTGAATGGAGACTTGGAGGAAGGTTTGTATATGGAGCAACCAAAAGGTTATGCAAATATGACCCTATTATTGGAAATAAGGTTGCAGGGAAACACACACAACTTGAGAAGATGAAGAAGCTCAAGGCACACAACACAGAGTTATATTACTTAGTGTGCAATGGAAAGATAAGTTAGTTTTAGAATGATGGGAATATATAAAATGCATGGGGAAAAGACCTCCTAGTGAGGGGCGGTCCTAAGTGTGTTCGCACACATCCCTACCACATATGTATGGTAACAAATCCCCCCTGGGAGTGATGTGGTGAATGATAGCTGGCACATAGAGTATAGGGAAGTTCCATGCCCTAAGGACATGATCAGTCCACAAAGGGAAGTAAGCCCAAAGCTTTGCGGAAAGCTTTGAACTTCTCACAAGAAAAATCCTTTGTGAAAAGATCTGCAAGGTTGTATTGTGTCAGTACATAAGCCAAGCTAATCTCCCTTGATGAGAGTCTCTCCTTGACATAGTGATAATGTATCACAATGTGCTTTGTGTGAGCATGAAAAATTGGGTTCCTCTCAACTACCAATGCACTTTCACTGTCAGTGTAGATGATGTTGGAAGTGTCATGTTCAACACCCAAATCAGCCATAAGGTGTCTGGTCCATACACACTCAACCGTAGGTGTAAAGACTGCTCTATACTCAGCCTCACAAATGGAACATGCCACAATAGGTTGCTTCTTGCTCAACCATGATATGCATGAAACTACCAACCGTGAAACAAAAACCACTCATGAACACTCACGTGTCATAAAAAGCGGCCCAACCTATGTCCAAAAACGCATGTAAATTTGGCAGAAATGATCCCCCCTTGGGATAAAATAACCCAAGATGTAAATTTCCACTCAAGTAGAGAAAGATCCTCTTGACAGCTTGCCAATGCTTAGACCCTGTACTATGCATAAATCTACTAATATGTGAGACTGCAAATTGAATATTTGACCTCGTATTGCATACATAAATAAGGCATCTAGCAATAGTTTGGTAAAGAGTGACATCGGCAGGATCACCCGCGTCATGAATTTTTCAAACCTGCTTCCATGGGAGTGGCAATAGGTTTGCAATCCTGAAGTTCAAATTTACATAGAAATGTCTCTATGTAACTTGTTTGACACAAGGAAATATCAATATCACATTGCTTAAACTGTATGCCCAAGTAATGATACAACATCCCCAAATCTTCCATCTTGAAAGTAGCATTTAAATCAACTTTAAATTCAACAATATCTGCCTCATTTGGACCAATGATCAACAAATCATCCACATATAGAATAACAATAAGAAGTACATCATCATCGTGATTTACATACAAAGCGCTCTTGTTGGACTATTACAAAAGCCTCGTTTAAGCAAATGAGTGTCAGTTTTCTCATACCAAGCACGAGGAGATTGCTTCAACCCATACAAAGCTTTCTTACATTTTCCCACTTTATCCTCTTGTCCTTTCTTGACAAAATTGTGCAACAACAATGAGCATAATGCATCAAACTTGATAATTTTCAGGATTTCCTTGGGTCATAAGTCTCCAAGTACTAAAGTATGGTAAGAATCCGACAAAGCATCAATAACAATCTTCACAAGGGAGTTGTCAAAAATGACCACCCACAAAAATAAGGTGCTCATTAATCCTAAAATTCCATAGGAAGAGTCATGTTGTCATCTTCTCCTTTGCAATATTCTCCAACTTTTTTCAACGGTATTGGCCTGATAGTGAGGTGCAGCCTTTCAAGTTCCTTGGAATTTGTGATAAAGGATCCTTTATCACAAAATTTTCTAGACAACTTTCTACCATCATCCACATGTTTGGCCGTATCTGTAGTAGCTCAGCTAGCATTATCACGCATGTCACATGTGTTGATAATATGTCTATCATCCCCTTAGAGTCAATGACTTTCTTGGAAGAGAGTCTCTGAGATGGGACTGCAACAACATCTGAATTGGTCTCAGGGTCTCTCATATAAGACGGTAGTGTTCTTATTGAATAGTTTGGTTGTTCATAGATTGTACATATCTTTGATCTCCCCAATATGATTGCATTTCTAGATTCATTTGGGATCCAGTTTCAAATTCCTCTATCGGTGGAAGAAACACTCCTCTTTCGTCTCACCGGTTTGGTTTACACGTTTTCTTAGCTCACTGGGTTCAATGGCCTCTTTGACTTGCTTCCATAATTTGTCAAGACCCTCTATTTCTTTACAACCCTTTGGTATAGTTAAGTGTTCAAAATCCCTCGAAAGAGTTATTTGTGGTATTCAATACTATCCTTGGTTCTAATGTTGGGTCTTTGAGATCTGGGTCATGCTCGTGACTAGGATCTATCTCTATCCACTCTTGATTTGGTGGGATTATTTATTGCCAGGTTTCCCAACTGGTTATTCTAGTAAAGCTTGGGTTGTTTGAATCATTTTCTCACACATTTCAAGACTTCTCTTTTCAAGTTCCACAATAGGGATATGTCATCCACCTTTTCTCTTGGGTTTGATTGTTTTTGATCGGTGCTTCATAAGCTTTGAGGAGGGCGTCTAATGGCTCGTTGAATTTTTCTATCAGTATGGATCCTCTCAAACTAGCACTCTTGGGGTTTT
Source organism: Adiantum capillus-veneris (assembly GCF_014529385.1). Lineage (NCBI taxonomy): Eukaryota > Viridiplantae > Streptophyta > Polypodiopsida > Polypodiales > Pteridaceae > Adiantum > Adiantum capillus-veneris. Next base: position 153,091,881 of record NC_140943.1, read on the forward strand.
CAACTATATTTGGCATCTGTGGTACCTCAGGGTCTACCTTTTCCTCGTTTTTTTCTCCTTCTCGTTTTCTCAAATTTTCCTCGGTTTGTTTCAGCTCATCTGCCAAGGAAGTTTGTTCATGTTCCTTCCTAGATTTCATTCTAGCTTTCCTAGCTTTCCATGTGTTTTGTGACTTTTTCACTCAATGCTAGGTGCATTAATTTTTGGTTCTTTGATGATGGGTTCATCTATTTCTTTCTAAGCTTGGGCTCTCGTGATGACCTAGATTGGTATCACTGCTTTGTTTTTTGACCCACTACTAGATGGTATTGCCTCTAGTATATTCAACGTTACTTTTTCTCCTTTTTTTGGGGCAATGGGGAATCAAATGAGTGATTCCACACTCTGGGAATATGCATTTACCCCAATGATTTTTTTGTGAGAACAGCCTCTCATCAAGTGGTCTCCACCACACTTATAGCACGAACCCTTGGGTTGTTGAGGTGCTCCTTGAGCAGTCCTCTGTGATAAGAAGGTCTTGACCCGCTAATCCTCCATTTTCTATGAGCATCAATTTTTGTTCGTCCAAGCTGTATCTACCTTCTCTTGTAGAATATGCAACAATTGGTGATCCAAGTAATCCAATCACGCTCCATGGTTCAGGTGCTTTTGGTTCTTCAGGTGGATAGAATCATGCTTTTGGTATATATCCACTAGGATCTTCATAAAATGTTTGGATTGGAACTAAGGATTTCTCCTCATGTTCTTCTACTATTGGTACATATCTAACTCCTACTAGTCTCATCCCTAGCAGTGGGGTTTGTTGTCCCAAGCCAAGTTGTGTTCTTTCAACTCCTACTGGCCCTGGAAGAATCTATGTTGTATATCTAGGCTTTGGTGAAGCTTGAGCTGGTGCTACTTGGGCTTGTGGGGCATATTGGAATTCCTTTATGTATCCCTTGTTGTAACAACACTCCTTGGTTGTATGATTTGTCCACTTCTTCTCTATTGCACACCACTTCAATTGCTTAGCCTGCGATTTAACAAACGGATTTATCCTTCTGAAAACCTCTTCAATGAGTTGTTCTTGTTTTATTGGGGACTCAAATTTTTGTACTGACTTGGCAGATTTGGATCCACTATGCTCTAACGAGGAGTCTAAATCCTTGTATTCTCCTTCCTTGTAAATAGCACAATTATCTACCAAGTAGAGAGCCTCTTTTGTGAACTGCTCTTTTTCATGTGAAGGTCTTTCTGGAGATCTGCGTTCCTCAATCCTTGGATAAAAATGAGCATTATTCTTGATTGGGTCAGAAATTTTTCTACTGAGAAAAACTTCACATATCTCTTCAGCCTTATGGCCGCTTTTCATACGGATTCTCCTTCCTTCTATTTGAATTTGTGGATTTGCGGGGCAGTGTTGTGGGCTATTCTTCTTTGAAAGAATTCCTCGATAAACTCATCAAACACCTTTTGCATTGACTTGAAATGTTTACGTTTAATAAAATCAAACCAAGTGGCGGCATCCTCCTCTAGAGTTAATCCAAAACTTGTGAATTGCGTGGGAAAGTCTAGGACTTCCTGATCTCTAATGATGCAGACACATGCTGCCACATGATCCCTCAGATCCCTATTTCCAAAATAATATTTCTTGCTAACTTATTTTGGACTTGAGATGGTCTGATCCTACGGTGATCATCAATCTAAACATAGGATCCCCCATTCCTCCTCTACGAGCTCTTTCTCGCTTAGGATAAGGCACATGTTATTCACCTAGGGGTGCTCCTAACCCATAATTCTTGATTAATCTAGCAAGTAGTTGTTCCTCTCTTTGGAACCTTTCTTCTCATTCTTGTTCTTAATGTGGTGCTTCAGTTCTGGTCAAATTTGACATTCTTGCTCTACTCTCATCTTGGTATTGCTAATGGAGTGGTGGGATTGGTGGTACTTTGAGCTCTAACATAACTTGATATCCACCCCCTTTTATGTTCTTTTTTGGTTTTGTAAACTGCTTGAGCCATGCTTGAAATGATAGTGGTGTGGTTTGCAAGCTTTGAGGGTTGAGCCATGGCTGTCTATTTTGTTGGGTTCATGCTTTTGTTGCACTCTTGGCACAACAAACCATCTTTCAAAGGACTGCTATGAAGTCAATCCTTGCCGCATTTGTGGCAAAAATACCCATGCTACAAAATACTGCAAGTTCAAAGATAAATCTTCACAAGTAACCAATCACAAAGAGTATTTCAAAGATAAAGCAAAAGGAAAAATTAACCTTGCCGCTACTGAAGATTCTCACGACGAGAACGAAAACAATGCTGGCTTGGTATATGATGATATACTATGAGCATTCTCTCAATTGTACCTTACCCTCTATGTGTGCTAGGGGAGGCTTGTGTGTGTGCCTACACCCTAATATTCTATATGCCTACACCCTTTGTGTCTAGGGGAGGCAGATTTGTGTTCAAGGGGAGGCTTGTGTTTTGTGTGCCTCACCCTAGTGTGTTTTGAGGGGAGGATAATCTTGTGTGAGGGATATGCAACCAAAACCCACATAGGGGAGGATTGTTGGGATGCGGGATTTTGTTGCATCTCTTGTGTGAACGATATCTTCCACCTAGAAAAGTCATGTGTCAACAACCCATGTGAAGAACCTCTTACAGCTCATGTGTAAATACTAGCCACTTGTATTTGTGCATAGGCAGCCACATCTTATTTGTGCATAGGTAGCCACATTTTACACCCATGTGTCAAAAGGATGTCTCTTTGTATATGCCTATATAAAGGCACATTATGTTGAATAAAAGTAAGTCAATCATTTTGCAACTATACTCTATTGTATTGTGTTCCCAATTTCAAGTCCTAAGCTAACTATATTCAAATCATGCTCCACCATGACTTACATATTTGTTTGCAATGCGGTGGTGTCGTAATCATCAAAGAAAGGATTTGTAGATTTGCTAGGGATTTCTTTGGGTTTTCTCTTCTCTTTAAAAGCCTAGACCAATAACTATGGTGTTATTATTCTCCTTACATCTTCTGGGTGAATTGGCTCGTATTCTTGTCCATACTTATTGACAAAAATTATATGGGTTCCACTTGGGGAATCATATGAAAACAAGTACACGACTTTGTCTTTGCTTAGTTCATTCACATGGGGTTCCATGCAATGGTAGTAAGAGATGACTTCCCATCCTCATGCTTGTAAATTCCAATATTTTTGTGAATTGTAGCCACTCTCACTATTCTCTTATCATGAATGTAGAAAACTTTCAGAAGATTGAGTTTAGGAGGCAATTCTTGGGTTTCCATAACCATCTTCTCATTTTCTATGCTGTCTCTGTACCGATTGTAATTTTTTGGGCCTTTGACAATGAGGTAGTGGTTTCCCTCTTCATTGCAGAACCTATCACCATCATCGTTTACAAGGATTACTACTAATCCTCTAGCTAGCTGTTCTTCAATACATATGCATTGACCAGATGCATTGACATCCTCTACCATATGTATACACTAGGGCTCCATGGGCATTCGTTCCCTTTAAGAAGATTGTTGTGTATTTTGGTATGTTTAGGGTTTTTGATAGGTGCTACCCCCCATAGTCAGTTGTTGTTGGAAGCCTCCTAGTTGTTGGTTAGCCATCCACCACTGATATGATTTGTCGGAATAGGTGTCTGTATCACTTCCTTCTTCTATGATTGGCACTAAAAGATCTATCTGGGCTTGGTTGCACTCTCTTCTGTTGATACTAGACTCCCTTGGTTCATCGTTACTCTACCATCTCTTAGCACATAGCCTATTTCCATAGAGAAGGTAACGATCTTGCACATTGTATGATGGTTTCCCTTTCTTCCCTAGTTCTAGCTACATTACATCTTTGAAATTTGGATGTGTGGCGTTGTGGGACGCATGTATAACCTCACCATCCTATCTTATTGCAGTATTAGCGAGAACCATGATTTATTTGTCAAACCATGGGACAAAGCTGACTCGACTAGTGCATAGAGGCTACAAGAGGTTGTCAATCTCTCGGAAAAAAACTAACAACCCGCATCTAACTCAAGCTACACTCAAGTGACTGAAATCACCAAAAGCCAATCACTCATCGGCAAGCAAATCACATCCGTTACAACATCAAATGACATCCAAACGTAACGTAACTTCTAGGATAAGCTTATAAGACCTAAGAACACATGCCTATGGCCTCAAATCCCACTTTAGGTCAAGTTCCAAAATCACGATTATTAACAGTAGTGGAGTTTTGACCTAGCGTTTTTGACTCAGAATGCATCTAAATGCTTAGCAATGATGCTCCAATACCCCGCCTATGCTTAGTTTTCGATTTAAAAGTGTAAATTCCTAGTTATGATGAAATTAGGTCGCGCGGTCGGCGACGCCAAAAGCTACGAAATACTGTGAATGGCTTACGTCAATGCGTAGAGCTCTTACCTGCGGTTGCAATGCAACAACGCAATGGCAATGTGACAACCAAAGAGGGAGTAGGAAGTGCGAGAAGGAGATAAGTGAGAGCCGTTAGCTCACCCTGTGTATTTCTTATCCAAAACTTATAAAAAACTTACAAAAATTGGCTTTTATACCTTAGCCAAGGTTTTTGAGTGGTCAAAACTAATAATCTGGAGTTCTACGTAATCTAGGAATTGACTTGCTGATACAATCTGGAAGCTTGTAGCCCCGGCTCGTTAATTACAAAGTTTACCAGGAGTTACAATATTCCCGATTTATCAAAATAATAATTGTTTTACAAGGATAACTCCAAAAAATGGTGTCTGCGTTAGCTTGCTGATAACATTCCCCCCCTTCTTGCCTATGTCGTCCCTTGACACAGCTTTATGGACTGAAGTAGTCTTCGGGTTGATGACGGGCGAGGCGGTCTTTCAGTGTTTCCAATGCCTTTTGGTATCTGATTCTGTGTTCTTTGTCAGGCACTGGCAAAAATTGCATGGTGACTTGGTTTTTCAGTTCCACCGCCGAGTAGCGTACAAATCTAGATGTGAGGTTTCTTCTCACCAACGAAAATATCTTCGTTCGCCAGGTGAAGAATCTAGTGTAGAATGCTTCTTCAAAGGCTAGCATAATATGCGATGGCAAGAACATACATCTGGCATAGAATCTGTAAAGGATTTCTTCTGAAGGTTGCCCACTCAGATCGTAGCATAAGCCTTTGTTCCCTTCTAAGAATGAGAGCCATGGGGCTCCTGTCTTCTCAGGCTCATTGAAAACCTGTATGCATGTGAGTGACATCCTGTAGATCTTATATAGCATTGTACAAGAGAGATCTGGCAAACTCTTGAAGAATGTCATGGCGCACGTTAGGGTTTTCACCATGTATTCTTCCGTCGCTTGGCCTCTCTCTGGAGCTAGAAGCCTGGGAAAATTGAGCCATGTTGGCCTTTTCTTCTGCAGTGCTTCATGCGCTTGCCATGTCCTTACTCTGGGTACAAGACAGAATGTTGGATCTTTCTGTAAGACTGTAGGTGCTCTTGTGACCAGAATCAAGTACCTCAGATTCTTGTTCAGCTAGCTTAACCTCCACTTTGGGTGGTCTTTATCTGCGCCATCTTCTTGCATATCCTTGTACAGCCTTTCTTTTACCTATAAGAGTTCTACCTTGATGAGAGGGTATGGCAGGGATAGCTGGTGCCATTGAGCGTTGATTTGATTGGGAGTGAGTTGAGTGACGTTGACAGAGTGTAAAACTCTCAACTCCCAATCCATAGCGGCCTTCCACTGCTCATCCACCTCTAAGGTGATCTTTTCCTTTAGTACATCTTCTTCAGCTTTTGACAGTTGGACCATTGGCACTGTATCTTCGTCAGTAATGTGGACCTGAAAGTCTTCATCACCACTCGGCTCTGCTGTAGACTGCGTCTCAAATTCAGCAAACGAGACCGAGGGAATGTCAATTTGGGGCAGCTCTGAAGTGCCTGCCTCTTCCTGTGTGTCGGTGTTTCCATCTCTGAGGAGTTGATTCATACGCTTCAGTTCTGCAATCTCCTTTAGGAGCTCCTCCTCTCTTTGGACCTGCATCAGTGCTAGGTCTCTGCGCTGTGACTGTTCAAGCTTCAATTCCAGTTCTAAATCTCTGTTTTTCTTTTCAAGTGCCTTGTACACTTCATATGTTCCCTTGATCGAGGCCACGGCTGGATTTTCTTTGATTTGTCGTAAGAAAATGGCCTCATCATCGATTATCTGTTCGGAATATTGCAGAGAAGCGTTGGCTATATCTAACTGCACTTGGATTTTCTGAGCTGAGAGAGAGATCGTAAGAAGTTCATTCATCACTTCTGTCAGCTGCTCGTCTTTCACCTTGCAGGCATAAGATAACTTAGTGAGGAGGTCTCCTAACTCCTCCATTTTGTTTTTTTGTTTGTCCCTGGCTATCTGATGCTGTTCGGCTTCTTTCTTTAGCTCTTGCACTTGCCTTTGGAGATCAGTGATAGTAATCATCTGTCGTTGAGCTCTCCTTGTAGAGCATTGATGACCATTTCTAGTTCTTTGGCTTTTGTGTTGTGGTTTAAGGCTGCTGAGCGGAGTTTCTCCGTCATGTCTTGCATCTGCCTTGAATACTCGTTTACTTGTAAAATTACTTCATCATTGGACTGCCACTCCTCCTGTCTTGCTAGTTGGGATGTGCATGCAGCCTTCTATGTTGCTTCTTGCTGTGTTGTAAGTGTTGGTGGCACTGTAGAGGTGGATGGTTGTTCTTTTCGTTGGCCATCATGAGGCTTTGATGCCTCGGCAGTTTCTGGCTAAGTGGAAGTAGCTGGTGTGGTCTCAACCCTTACCGTCTCTTCCGATGCTGGCCTTTCTGCCTTCTCTGGCTCGGGCTCTTTCTCATGTGCAGTGGTATGCTCTTTTTCTGTATCTATCTCTTTATCAGTTTCTCTTGCCAGCTTTTGAGTTTTTGTTGTTGCCTACGCCGGTTTGGGCTCGACTTCTTTTTGTGTAGCTTCTGTTTGGTGGGTGAATTCATAATATTTTTCTTTTTCAGTCTAGGCTTCTTCATTGGTATCTTAGCCTGGCGGTGATGGGGGTGGACTAGGCATGGGATGGTCCTGGTGTTCCAGTGGCGGTGAGGTGGGTCGGGAAGATGCCTGGCTTTGCTCTTGGGTCGCCGCTTCCTCAGCTTTCTTTGCCGCTTCTTCTACCTCTTTTAGCTTTAGGGCTTCGGCCTCCTGGTACATTCTTTCTAAATAATATTTTGGATCCTCGGCCTCTTTTCTTGTATGATGCTTCGTTCGAGGTCCTTTCAAGCCTGTGGGTATCCACTTTTCTGGGTCCTTTCCTTGTGCTTGCCTACTGCACTGGTAAGCCTGTTTTTCTCTTTCAAATTGTGCTTGTTTTTGAGTTGGCTCCTCTTGGTGGGCAGCCACAGCTTTCCTCTTCATCTCCTCCCTTCTAACTCTCTCTTCTTCGTTGTCAGAGCTTTCACTGCTGTGTCGATCTGATGAGATATCATCTGATTCATCATCTGATTTAAAAGATCTTTTACCTAATCCTGTAGCTCTTAGAGAGGGTTGTGCTGCCAAGATCCATGTATTCTGATACGGGGCAGGCGGTAGGTTGTCAGCCATGCCGATGGCATGATAGGCTATTCTTGTCAACACTTTTGGCGCGCCCAAGTATGTGATTTTACCCTCCTTCTTGGTGGCCTTTAGTGTGGTCAAGACATACTGCACATGGTCCACATGCTGCCTTGTTGCTGACTTCAGAACTTGAGTGAAGGTGGTGGCCACGGCGTGATTTGGTGTCGTGTACCTTGGTGGTCTTTTTGCCAGGAAATGGAAGTGTTGATGGTACAGACGGGTTGACTCTTCCACCTGTTTGTGGATGAGATCGAAGAATGTAGCCACGGCTGTCTCTTTGGTAAATGTGCCCATGGTTTTCTTGTCTCTTGCCCGCATGATCATTCCTTCAGTGGGCAGTCTGAGTGCCTTTGCCACTATTTATTTTGTAATTACAACCTCGACCTTGTTCCCTTGGGTGTCTGATATCTGAGAGGTTCCGTCTTCTTTGATGGTGGACAAAAGCTCGTAAGCTTTCTGAAAGTCCATTGCGCAATTTGTTCGTAGAAATGTCGGAGTCCCAACCTGCGGTTAGCTTCTTTGGTTTCTGGATTTATAGCTACATCATAGACCTCTTTAGGCAAGAGATGCAACTCGACCTGATGCCCTTCTTCACTCTTGAACCTGCTAGTAAAGACCGTGGTGTGGTGTTCTTCCAGTTGTTCTTTAGAAAGATAGGATGCTTTTGCCGTCTTCGACTGACTCGGCGTCCAGTTGATACGCAGGCAATTCTTGTAGTTTCTCTTTTTGGTTTAGCTTCTTCTTGGCCTTCTCCACGGCTTGCATTGCTCGTGTTCAGTGAATAGAGTGCAAAGTTAGCAGATTTATTAGATTTTTCTCTGGAATGTCCTTTTAGACTGAAATGTTGATAGTATGGTCCAATTTACTTCAAATCAATTTTTGAACAAGCAAAGATGCATAAAATCATGCAAGGAACAAAACTGTATGGTCAAAACAAAAATTTGCAACCAAAGTAAATAATCACGATTATTTACAGTTGAGAAAAATTTTCTAACTTTTGCAAACTTGGCCTCATAGGCTTGAAGTATATGCCAAATACATGCTCTGAGTGAAATATGGGCTCATTTGGATGCACGAGTTGAAAATGGTACCAGATTTTGGTTTTAGGTCTCTGAAACAGTAGATATAAAGGAAATTTGAGATTTTGAAATCCAAATTGACTCAAAATTGGCTACATGTACTTTGGATGTATGATGAAAAAATATCCAAATTTCTCAATTTTGACCAAAAAGTAAATAATCGCGATTATTAACTTTTCTTCCAAAATACACATTTTTTGGCACAAATTGGTTCTAGGCATGGTATAGACCTTGGGTATGAGATATGAGGTGATTTGGATCAAAAAAAGTTGTAACCAAGATTTTGGTTTGCAAGGACTTCTTTGCGTTTTTTGGCCATTTTACAGGTAATGGGTGGTCATTTTGGCTCATCTTGATTTTTGGCATGTAATAGGTGTGTACACATGATAGGTGAGGTGAATTGACAATTTCCAAGCAAAAATCATGCAAAGTTAAATAATCGCGATTATTTAAAACAGTGATAAAAACTTTGCAAATCTCACAAATTTTGACCTAAACATGTTTCATACACTTAATACAAGTCCTAAATTGAATTTGGTCAAGTTTGATCATGCTGGCATTACTTTGTGCTCTGTGGACTCTGAAATCACTGTTTTTTGTGATTACTCTGTCTGTTGGGTTGGTCGGTCAACTTTGAGGCTTTGGACTTGTCCGCAACATAGTCGTGAAGCTACCTGTCCAATTCTGGATCATTTGGAGCCAGTTTGGCCTCGTATGTTGAATTTGACGCTTTGTAACCTTCGAGCCGTTTTCTGCTTTTCGAGGGCTTTGCTTGATGGATTTCACCAAACCAATCATATACATTGTATATGGACCTCATTAGTAAGCCATCTGTGGAGTCATGTAGGAATTCTGGCATTTGCCAAAAACCCTAACTTTCCTACTGGGGACCCCCTTGACCCCAGCCGAATTTTCATCTGATGGTATAGAAAGGTTCTATTATGTTAGGGCATGCTATGGTTCAAATCCCGTCCGATTTGGTCAAGTTGGCAAGCCGCTATGGTCAGCTTTAGGTCGTAGGTCTTCGTGCACTGCTCGGTTTTTAGGGTTTTTTCTAAGGCTTTAGACTAGCTACCTACCGTACAAAATGGATCATTATCGAGTAAAAAACTTACCCCTCATGTCTCGTGTGAGATGGCGCTGAAAAAAGTCAACCGTGGGCTCCGGAAATGTCACGCGAAAGAGGCCGAAAACTCTCTTTGCAAAGGCTCCAAGTGGAAATGAGGTGGTTTTAGCCTACCCTGGATATCTATACCTGGACTTCCCTAACCAAATTTTCCCAGATTCTCCCGTTAGTCCTACTAGGTCGTGAAATCTATGTTAGACTCAAAAATTTCCCTGATCGGATACTTGTAGCTCATTCTGTAAGAATTTTGCAAAAGTAGGCATGGCCGCCTAATTTAGGCTTCCCGCTTCCGTCTTCTGATTTTGTTGAAAATTTTTGTGCTTGTCCGCCTTGTCCTTCTGATCACCATCGTGTCTTCAATTTTTCAATATGAGCTTTCTTGCTATTTATTATTAGTTTTGACCTGTTTATTTAAAAAAAAAAAGAAAATAGCAAAATTCTCTATAAAAGTAAAGTAAAAATTCAATAATTAATAAATTCACTTAAAAACCACAACTTTATTGTTTTTTGTTGGATTTCTCCATTTTTAATCCTCCTTATCAACAAAAATGATAAAAAATACCCAAAAAGGGACTATTTTTTATTATTTTCTGATAGTATATACACTATTTACACTCATTGTGAAGATATTATCAATGAATTTTCCCTTGTCAATGAATTATAAGGGCATTATTAGGTAATTTTGCAAAAAATCACATGTTAACATGGAACTTTTTTCTCCCTCTTCAAACATTGCCCTTAATTACTTAATACTTAGTGCCCTTCCACCCCTCCTAGATAGCGTACTCCGAGACAATTGCATACATGGGTTGAACAATTGTGTCTATGCATCGTCGTGATTGGCTCTACCATGATATGGAGATCAATGCAATTCAAAGCAATATGCTGTGCAAGAGCTGGGTCTTGAGTAAATAACTCAAGGGTTTTCGATGTCGAGGTTTGCTGCTGATGTCTTTTAAAGAGCAAATCCTGTAGCTTTTGTGCTCTCTGTTTGATTGTACCATCAGGGTGTTTTAGCACGCTGATTGCTTGCGCCATTAGTAGCTCGATCGACTTGGTGTTGCATGGTGTGTTGGAGTCTATTGAGACTTAACTCGCCATTGCTTGATTGGTTTCGCGGGCTGTGGAGAAGATAAGTGCTCCTTTTTCTTCCAAACCCTTTTCCTGTTAGGTTCCTTGCTCATAGATGCTCGATTCTATGTTCGAATCCTCAGAACTGTCTTATGTTTCTTCGATGAAGTTTTAGGCACCCAGATCTGATTTGGTTTATCCTTAAGTTGTGCTTTTGGTACCCAAATTTGCCTGATTCCTTGCATGCTATTTGTAGCAATTGTTTGTCAAGGAGATGGAGAAGATTTGCTTCGTGGATTGGTCTTTTGATTGCATATTTTTCATTCCTCCTTGCTTGGTGCAATTGGAACAATGAGTTGCCCTCCTTTAGGTGATAGCTTTAGCTGATTCGTATCCCAATCTGGTACTGCATTGTATGTACACATCCAAGGAATGCCAAGAATTATCGTCTCATTCATGTGTTCATCTGGCAAGCATACAAACTGATGTGGACATGAACATCCATGTACTACCACATTCAAGTTGACTACTCCCAATGTTGGAGTTGGATTCTTGTTGCATCCTTTGATTGTCGTGATTCATGCGGTCAATGCTTGACTTGTTGCCTTTTTTTATGTGGAATAACTGACTGCATTCACTCTAGCTCCTGTGTCTACCAAAGCATTGGTGCTAAAATTGTTGAGCTGTACTTTGATGCGCAAATTTATTCCATCTAGCCAGTCGTCATCTGTTGAAACTTTGTCTTTAGGTAATTCCCATTGTCGATCATCTATTTCCAAAGTGTTGATGGGAATCGGTATCTGTTGATTCTTGAGAGCAGATTTATGCTTGAGTACCCGAAGTCTAGCTTCCTCTTGGGCTTCATCAGTAACCTGATGTCGCTTCATCTTCCTTTGTTTGGCTGCATGCATTCTCTCTAGCAATTCATTGGTTAGTGGCAAATTGTATTTCTTTAAACGACATCCACTAATCCAATTAGCCATTGGTTCACCATCTAGGGTGGACAATTTTACTGCTCCACTTGGAGATACATCTTCAATGATCAATGGTCTGTTTCCCTTTTTCTTAAACTTGGGAATGTGTTGCTTAAGGGAATAGACTAGAACTAAGTCCCCTTTCTTGAAATTTTTTGTGATTAAGTGGGAATCAAAAAACTGTTTTTGTTTTCGCTTTTGTGCATAGATATGAGCTACAGCAGTTAGCCTTTGCTTGTCTAGCTTTTCCAAATCTTCAAGTCTTTTTGACAATTCATGTCCAGTCCACTCAAGATTCTGTGCGACCCTTAATGTCGGCAATAGAAATTCTATTGGCAGTATGGCATTAAGACCATAACAAGGTTAAAGGGTGTAGCATTTAGAGCTGTTTTGAATGCAACTTGATCAGCCCATAGAGATTCATTTCCCAGTCTGTCCTCCCTGAACTAACCACTTTGGTCAGTATCGAGCTAAGGATTTTATTTGTATGCTCAGCTTGTCCGTTTGCTTAATGGGTGATAGGGAGCTGATTTGTGGGCGTTTACTCATTTCCTCAGGAAATGTTCAGCTCGATAAGTAAGTAACTAGATAATTACTCCACTTAGGAACATGTGACATTTGAAACAATGTTACATGAGGAGTGGGTGGTTGTTTCTGACATTGAGGGAAATCTTTTACAAAAGATCTAACATCTCTCCTCATAGTCGGCCAAAATACTCCAAGTCTTAAGATTCGTTGCATAGTTTGGTCTTTCGCAAAGTGAAGTCCTACTATGGTAACATGTGTTTGACTTAGGTATTGATCCTTTTCTTCAAGGTTAATGTATAAAAGAAATATCCCGTCTTGATTTCTCTTATATAGCCTTCCAGCTAGTAATTGATACATAGCTGATTGCTCGATTAAATCAATTGTGATAGGAAGTGGTGAATCCACTTGAGCTATTGTCATCAATGACACAATTTTTTTCGACCATCTAGGTATCATTTCCACGGAGAACAAATAGATATCTGGTAGATCATTGTTTACCCCTTTAGGTGATTTCCTTGAAATAATCCATGACAAATGATTTGCTCATTGGTGTGTAGTGCCTTTTTTTACAACCACAGTGAAATCAAATTCGAGAAGAATGATGAACCATTTCACTATTCTCCCTGTGGTGCATGGCTTGTTGACCAAATACAACAAAGCTTGGTGGTCCACAAAGAACACAAACTTGTTGGCTAATAGGTAATGTCTATACTTTTTAACATCATAGATCATTCCTAGTCCTTCTCTTTCAGTGGTGGTGTAATTCTTTTTTGTCATGTTCAACTGTCGGCTAGCATAAGAAATAAGAAAGTCAAATTTTCCATCTCTTGGTTGGGCTAGTATACAACCAATAGCAAAGTTTGAAGCATCTACATGTACGTGGAATACCTTATCCCAAACGGGTGCTTTCAATATTGGAGCTAAGGTGAGAGCTTGCTTAAGCTTCATGGAGGATTCTTCACATGCCTCAGTCCATTCAAAGTGCGTAATCAAGCTATACATGGGTTTTGCAATTATAGCGTACATGTAGATGAATCGTCGGTTATATCCACAATGTCCATGAAGGCTTGTACCCCCTTGACAATTGTTGGTTTAGTCAAATCAACAATGACATAAATCTTTTCAATATTAGTAGCTATGCCATTTTTATACACTATATGTCCAAGAATTTTCCCTTGTCTTCCCATGAATGTGCACTTTTCAGGATTTAAGCAAATCCTATAAAGTCTACATTTCTGGAATACTTTTTGAGATGTTCAAAATGATCAGCCTGGATTGACGAATGTACGCATAGTTCATCCATGTATACTTCCAAGAATTTTTGAAGATAATCTTTAAAAGCATGGCTCATCAATCTCTGAAATGTGGCTAGAGCATTAGTTAACCCAAACGGCATAACCCGATAGGCAAATATACCCCATTCTGTTGCAAAAGCAGTTTTATGCTGATCTTTTGGGTCAACCAAAAGTTGATTGTATCCCGAAAAACCATCTAAGAAGCTGTAGGCTTCTTTTCCTGCCACTCGTTCTAAAACATGCTCAGTTATCTGAAGAGGAAATTTGTCTCTAATGGTAGCTGCATTCACTTTGTTGAGATTAACACACACTTGTAATTTCCCATTCTTCTTAGGTACTACCACAATTGGAGACACCCAATCTGTGTGTTCAATTTCGTAAATGAATTTGGCTTCCTTCAGTTTTTCAATCTCTTCTTTGATCTTTCTAGCAAATGTTTCATTATAAGTGTATGGTCTCTGTCTACTTGGTTTCGCATCGTCTCTCATGGGTATAGTATGTTGACAGATTTTTGGATCAACACCCTTGAGATCCTTGTAAGACCAAGAAAAGATATCCCGGTATTCCTTTAACAAGCTCAGTAAAAGCTTTTCTTCTTCTTCTGTTAGGTCATTTGCAATGTAAGCCAGTCTAGGCCCTTCTCTTGGTTCAGCCAAGTCTACCCTTTTAGCGTTTTCAGGTCCTTCGTAAGACTTGCCTTGTTTCCGTAGTCCCCTAACAGGTTGTTCGATTATGATTTTCCGATCTTCGAGAGTATACTTTTTGTATTGGGATGGAACATGCATTACATCCTTACCATCCTCTTTCGTGGTTTCCATTTCGGTTGTGTATATCTCCTTTAGAGCTTTTTTCAACTCTTAATATTTCTTTTTCCGCTCGACTCTGGTCATGAGTGGTTTTTTATTCTAATGTTATTCGTGAGTACCCTTCCTTGCTTTTATCGATGTATGAGACATTTCTGAGTTTCTGTTTGAAGGATATCTGCCCGTTATTTTGTCCTTGACACAATCATTAGCATCTATCTACATCAGGAATTGTGTTTTACTGGAGACTGATGGCACAGGTCATGATTTCACGATATTGGTGTATCTCTTTTGTCTATACCACCTTTGTCTTGTGGATTTCTGGTTTGGAAAGTCAAAAAACTTTTCCTCCCCTCCCTTTAAGAGTAACTGAGCTCTGGTATGCTCTTTTTCTGACCCCGAATCTTCTGAGGTAGCTGAGTGTTCATCTAACTCATCAGTTGCATCATAATAGAGGTCAGAAAAGACTTGTTGAGCTTTCATCAAGTCCTTTATTTCCTCATCTTTGTTTTCAATGTTAAGGACTGACATCATTTGGATGGAAATTATATCGTAGCCATCCTCATTGCAAAATTGAGTAGGCATAGACGTACTCACACATACATCCATTGTTGCTAAAATTTGAGTCCACTCGAATGGTTCGTATAAATGCTTTGGAAAGGGTTCAGGTATGTAGGCTTCGTCTGTATAGTCTCTTTCTAGGATACATTCCTCTCGTCTTAAGCTTCCATTTTTTGAAGCTCCGCACATCCAAATAGGAGTGTCTTTATTTAACCAAGATGTGAGTTTAGTTTTAGTCAAAGAGACTAAATCAAACTCTTGGATGGGTGTTTTCAAGACATCTCTATAGGTGTGATCTTTTAGATTGACTCTTGTTACAGATCCCACCCGCTTCAAGTACAGATTGTCGTTTCCCCAGTCTTGGATAAGCTATACTTGTCGCATGAAAGGTCTCCCCAATATGATTTCATAGTTGAGTTTTTTCCTAAAGTCTACTAGGGCAAAAGTGTGTTGATATTCAATTCCACAGGAGTTGACTATCACTTTTTCTAGTAGCCCTAGTGGTCTCTCAATGTGTCCGTCAACCAACTGGAATTTCATTCACGTTTGTCTAATGGCCAACTGTCCCCAGGATTCCCATACTGCTTTAGTGGCTATGGCTATGCCAGTCCCACTATCTTGTATTGCCATGGTTTCAATGTCATTATATTTCACTGGGAGGGTAGTGTTTCCTTCTTCCCCTTCATAATATTCTCCAACCTTGTTCATAGGAACTGGTCGAATCTCTTTGTTTTCCATTTCATTTTTCAAATTTCCCAAATTCTTAGAGATTAACCCCGTTATCCCCACCTTCTCTAGGGTTTTGTGTAAATCGTTCCATAAGTATGGCCTGAGTTTCAACAGTTCTCCCAAAGTAAGAGTGCACTAGATAGGTGTAGACATGATTGAATGAATGCTGTCTACTGCTAAGGTCTCTTTGGTTCTTTTTGCTTGAGTGGTCTTGCAAATGATAGATTCATCTTCATTATCTCCCAAGTAAGAAGGTAATGTTTTTAATGTCAATGGTTTAGATGTTCCTGAAGCCTCTGATCTGCAATCCCCGTACAAGGATTGTAAATCCATGTTCATATCAGATGGTAGGTTATCCAACCAGACTTCCTCTATAGGAGATGACTTTAAATTTAGGCTCCCATCATTGATCTCTCTTACCTTTTCCCATAAGTGTCCCTGCCATTCTTCCTCTACGAATGGAATTCCATCTAAGACATCTTCGTTGTCTGGCACTATGAGCTCTGGTTCATTTGTTTCAAGGTGGGGTTTTGCCACCACATCGGATTTTGCTTTCGTTTCTTCTACCGCAAGCTCTTCCGGTTTTGCAATATTTTCAAGCTTGGGTTTTTGTTTATCCACCATTTCTTGCGTGATTCTTACCAAGTTTTGATAAGCCTCCAGCTTTGCTGCTTCCATGTCTGGAGATGGATAGTTTTTCCATTTGTTTTCCATGTTTTGGCCTGCTTTAAGTCCTGCTTGGTAGGCTTCCAAGGCAGCATTAATAGGCTCAAAAATTTTATCAACCAGAATGGATCCTTCAGATTTCACGGTTGTTTCCTTGAATTCACTGCCAGTTTCTTTCAACTTGTCCTGGGCTAGCATTTTTTCTTTCTCTTCGTTTTCAAGCCGTTGTTTTTGTTTTCTCATCTCATATCTTTTGCTTCTGCTCCTTTTGATTCTTTGAGAAGAAACTTTCGTGTTCTCCGAATCATCAGAGGAATTGTGTTTCTTTTTCTTTGCCTAGGCTCTAGTGATTACCTTGATTGAAACAATTGGACCACTCTCTGATGAGCTACTAGGCATCACTTGGACTACGTTTACAACAGTTTTTCCCTTGTTCAAAGGATTCTTAGGACAATCTTCCGGAAAGTGTCCTCCCTTTTTGCAACATTGTATGCAATAGGCTTCAATTGGTTTGAGGTTTTTGTCAGGCTCTGTACATTCGTTCTTCCAATGGTCATCAGCACCACAGTTATGAAAGTTTCCTGTTCTGGGCTTCATCATGGGTCTTCCCATGGGAGGTCTGACACCTTGACTAGCTACATAATACATTGGTGCGAGCTCTGGTGGACCATAAGTCATGGTTTCCTCCATTGGTGGTGGATGTGGACTATACCAATCTCCCTCTACCATTACTGTAGATGGACTAGGCTCTTCATAGGGTGTAACAAGCACTAATGCTTGTTCATGTATGACTCCATATGAGTGCATGTACTTTACAGGCACCGCATTATGTCCTGGATACGGAGGTTGTTGTCCCAACACAAGTTGAGGTCTTTTCATACCCATTGGTGGTCTTTGAGCTTGGGTCATATTAGGCTGATTTCTGTACATGGGTTGTCCCTGGGGCCTCATGGGCACGTACTGAACATTCCCATCGTACTTTGGTCTGAAGTAGCACTCGTGGGTCTCATGGTTGGTCCATTTACCCTCGATTTCACACCATTTTTGTGGCCTAATTGGTTGTCCCTGTGGAGGTATCCCTTGTCCTGGTCCTCTCATAGGTGCTTTTTGCATATTGTTCATCATGTCATTCATCCTTTTTAGCATATCTTCGATGGCTGAGAGTGGTGCCGCAGCAGCCGTTCCCACTTGTGATGGTTTTGTGGATGTTGTCTTTTTGCTTTGGTTATCCTTAGGGACATCCTGTTCATTGAAGATCTCACAATTGTCTCCTAGGTCAATAGCATCAGACACACACGCTTCTAGGCTTTTATGCTTTTTACTATAGAGTATAGCATGAAGTTCTTTGTTTAGCAGTCCCTCCTGAAACAAGGATACAAGTCGTTCTTCTGCAGGTATCTGTATCTCTGGGCATCTGGCAATGTATTGTTTCATTCAAGTTGCACAATCCCTAGCAGACTCAACATGTTTCTATTTAAAGCTGTAGCTTTGAGCTACCATATTATGTTTAATCCCCATTTTAGAACAAGCAGCTATAAATCCTTGAGCTAATGTGTTCAAGTCCATGATTGACCTTGGTGGAATGTTTTGGAACCATGTCAAAGATTTTCCTTCTAATGTCATTCCAAACCCCTCGAATTGAGTATGGAAGTCGAATATACGCTTTGCTCTTAGCACTTGCTTAAAGCTTGCTAAGTGGTCATATGGATCCCCTGATCCATTGTATTTTCTGACCCATTTTTGAAAATCAGCTGGTCTAACACGACTATTTGGTTCAACTACAGGTCTTCTGGGAGTTGGTCCTGTTCCGAGTCCTTCAAACCAGTCTGTTGGAAATAGTGACTCATGTAGCCCTGGACTAGCCTTAGTGTCACCCGGTTTTCTGCATGATGAGGTGGTTTATGGGTTCTTCACACTACTCTCAGATGATTTCTCACGATGTTCGTCTCTTGGAGTGGTTTTTGGTCCTTGACCCAATATCCAATCCCGTATGGAATACCCCTGGTATTTGGTTTGTTCTACCTCCTCAGGAGTCATAACAAAATTGTTGTTATAACAATCCCTAAACAAGTAAGTTGGTAGATCTGTAGATCCCTTATCCCTGATCTTGAAGATATAGATGATCTTCATGGCCGTTAATTGTCCTGGTCTAGCATGAGAAGTCCACAAAAGATCTTTTATGTTTCTATCTTCCTAATAATAGACTCCGATCCTATGATTATCCGTATTAAGCCGTTTTAAAGGCTTCAAGTCTACTTGATCGTATCCCTCAAATTCCAAGGTTGGTGGTCCTTCTTTTGCTGACATATCTGGGATTATAGTGTTTACTTCTAACCCCCATTTGTCTACCACATCAGGATTTTTGACTTGTACATATTGAGTTCCGTTTTGATCCATGTACATTTTTCCTTGTTTGTTTGCCCTAACCTCTTCTTCAAACTCAATACCATGGTCATCAATGCGAATAGCATACTCCTCGTTAGGATCCAAGTAAACCTGGGCTCCATGACGGTTAGTCTTGTAAAAAGAGAGTATATGCTTATAGCGCATTGTCGTTTCGGTTTTCGAGTGAGTCGAGTAAGAAGACATTTCGGATGTTGAATGTGAAGAAGTGTCTGAGACTTCTTCAATAATTGTGTGCAATGAATTGCCTTGATTTACGCTTTCTTCGGTGGATACTCTCCTGGTGATTTCTCCGAATAGGCCTTGATTTCCTAGTACACGACCAAATCTAAGGTTCATATAGACTTATGAAGCCCTGGATAGAGTACTCACCTTGGATTGACTTGTCGTCAATTTCCACTCGATTCAATTGCAACATTCTGTCAAGCCACTGATTTCTCATCTGCAACCTGATTCCTGTACAAAACTAATCAAATTAGCTATTTTTCTATGAGGAAAATAGAGCTCTTAAGAACCCTTGTGATTGGTCTTTGTATATCACTTCAAATCGTGCTATGGAAGTCAAAATTTTGACTTTCAGATTTAGCTTAGCAAAATCAAAGGTCTAATTTGCAATCTGTAAACTAGTGTATCTGTAGCAATTTTGATCCGATTGAACCCAAAATTGTCATGTGGCCTTATATTATGCTGGTCTAACAATGTATAAGCCCAAAAGTCAAAATTGAAGTCTCTGGATAGCAGAAGTAAATAATCGTGATTATTTATTTTTTGACAAGTTTTTATACTTTTTGTTTTGGTTTGGCAAGTATACAACTTATTTAAACCCTTGGACAAGTTTCAACAAGTTTGGACAAAATTTGATCAAGGTTACCCACTGTTCTGTGTCGGCAGACTTTGATTTCGAGAATCTTGCTTAAGTCTCACTTTTGTGGTCCAAATTTCACCATAACTGATTTGTGGACTCTACTTGATGTTCTTGACCTTAAGGTATACTCAAATTTGCAAAATCACCAAGTTTTGAAGTAGATGTAATTAATCGTGATTATTTACTCCTGACAATTTTTTGCAAATTTTTATCCCAACTTTGACACGGATTTGTTAAGCACCTTAAGTGAAGGTCACTAGCCCAGTTTTATCAAGTTCAGACAATTTTTTGGTCAAATGGTCATCAATTATCTGTCCGCAGACTAACTTTGCAATTTTAGTCACAATTTTCAATCCAGTGATTCAAATCTTACCAAATTTGGTTTGTGGGCTTATTACAACATGGTAAAGCTAGTGGTATGCCAACGTGGTAAAAAAAGTTCAACATGGAAATTAAAGAAACATGGAAGAAATGGGGAAAATTGGGTTTAAGAGCAACAAGAATGAAACTGCAACCTGCAGATGGGTATATGGAGAAACCCCTAGGGCTTCTAGAGAAAGTAATTGTTACCTCTTGAAAAATTGAATATGAGCATACATTTGTTGTTGTCGATTTTGGCAAGAAGAACAACTACACCATCATATTGGGAAGACCCTTCATGAAACAACCAAAAATGGTCAAGATTGGGGATACGACCATATCTACCTGAGAAACATGGAAAAAACAACCAAGATAAACCTTAAGGACCATAGTTACAAGGATGTAACCAGAACACCGGTTGAGGAGTTTGACTCAGCTACATTAGCAGAATCCGAACTTCTAGCTTGGTTAGGTAAGTCCAAACAATTATCGAAGGATGGAGCTTCAAAATGAGGAAGCTTAAAGCGAGTGGAGTGCATTTTAGAAAGGGTTTTATAAGACAAATATTACATTATAGGGCCCTTTCTAGAAGAAAAATTAGAGCCTTTGGGTTGGGAGCACATTTTGGCAACTTTGGATGTGTGCGTCGTAGTCGATGGCCCCACAACCAAGTTTTGCGGCAAGGATGGCTATGATATGATCCCATATTACATGATCAATGTAGTTGAGAAAGAGGAAACGAACCAAACTCCAAAAGAACCCAGAATAGAAAAATAGAACAAGGATGGGAAGAAAGAGTTGTTTTACGACTCTTTAGAGCAATTCAAGTATGAGAATGATGAATGCTTTGACAACCTGAGTGGCCAAAAAGAAACCATAACGGACATCAGGTTTTATGGTTTTCCAAATCAAAAACCTAGATGAAAATGCTACACAAAGAAGAAAGCCATGGCCAGAGGAAATCCAATGCCGAGAGTAAGAGGGAAAACACAATTTCTAATTCTTGTAAAGACAAAAGATTTTGTAAAAGACAAAATCTCAAGTCAGTTCACAAAAACATGCGATAAAAAAACAAAACAAAGTTCTAAGAGCTTAAGGAAGCAAGCTCAAAATATTGAAAAGGAAACAAAATAGAAAAACCCAAAAGAACTAGGGATGGATGAGTTCGGAGAGCCAAAATGAACCAAGGCTTTCATAAAATCTAATATCTAACTAACCCAAATGATCTTCTCATATTAAATTGATCATTTAGTGTGAAATAATAAAGTAGAACAAGAGTTAGAATATAGACATGTGCTTATGGATCTTTCTCAACACGGGGCCAAAGTCAATGGGTCCAAATAGAAGATGTTCTCTCAAAGAGCAATGCTAGCTAATGGAGCTTGAAAGACCTTAGGGCTAGCTTCATTAAAGACCTCCAAAGGTTAGTGTTAAAAGTCCTTAGACCTAGGACCTTAGGTTAAGGTAGGTTCATGTTTTAGGTGTTAATAATTAAGGTGCTTGACATGCTTGATAGCTAAGGTCCTTGGCCAACTCAAACTGGCCCTACACTTGAGGTGTCCAAGACCAAGTCAAAGTTGAGCCTACAAAGAGGGGGGGGGGGGGGGGGGGTGAGGCTACAAGATAGGATATGAGAGAGAGAGAGAGAGAGAGAGAGAGAGAGAGAGAGAGAGAGAGAGAGAGAGAGAGAGAGAGAGAGAGAGAGAGAGAGAGAGAGAGAGACCATGCTCATGCTAAGCCTATGCATGCTGACTAAGGTGCTTTGGGAAGCTTCCCCATGATTGGAAGGTAAGGGTTTGAGGAGATAAAGTAAAAAAGGGTCCCTACAAAAGGAGGGGGCAAGCCCCAAAGCTAGGGACATGCTTGACTTGACCTTCCACTCACCCACAGAGCATGCCTTCCCTAAGGGGCACAAGGACACATGTCAGGTTCTCCCTATGCTTAGCCACATGGTGTGCTTGAATTGGTTGGGGTCCAATGAGAATTTATATTGACTAATCAATTATCTGGATATTATGAAGCCCTCACTCTCAAAGGGATAAGGAGGACACTTGTCCAAAGCATACTCACGTTGCTTAAAATGTACAAGGCATGTGATTGGCCAAGTTTTAGGGAGTCCAATCAGATCTCATGATGACCTAGGAAGAGGGGCCGACCATGAGAAGCTAGGGCCTTGCTTGAGGGGTACACTCCCTCTCACACACACTCAAATGATCTTACTCTCTCATTGTGTGAAGTGCAAAGAACTTCATCTCCTTCTCCATGTTTTTGAGAAATTGAGAGCCTACACCAACACTCTTGGCTATGGAATGCAAATCCAACCAAGAGCCATGCTTCAATTCTATGCTAGCCATCTTATTCATCTCCATTACTATGCTAAGCTCTATGAGTAATGGTATGAGAGGATACTATTTATTTCTTTGTTGGACGGAAGCGACTCACACACCCATGAAGTGCATGCAAACACTACCTAGATCAACATAATGTCAATCGAGGACACAGATGACACGATAGGCACACGGAGGAAATCTCTTAAGCTTGTCAGGCTGAGACCATCCTACACATACAACACTCAGGAAGGTCAACTAAACCACAATCAAGAACCTCACTGCTCTCAACTACACTACCTAGCCACATACACACATACGGAAGGTAACTCACCTAATCATGGCAGATTCGTACGAAACTTAAGGAACATCCCCTCACTAGGATACACCTGTCCCTACGCTTCTACACTCAAAACCCTCACTCTAAACCCATCTGCGAAAAACACGTAGGATGACAGAGCAGAATTTTGAAAGTGCCCGAAACTAAAATTTATGAGTACCTATGCGTAGCTTATGTCGCCATGTTTCTATAGACTACTAGCACGCAGAAAACAGACATCGTTGATACACTTACGACCACAAATAGCTGGTAGATACGTCGGCGTGTGCGCTTCGTCTTGCGTGGAATGCTTGGCGTTGTCGCGTAGCTCTCCTCGAGCCTACAACAGTGGTGCAGTTGGATCTCCAATGTGTTGAGCGAGTCGGGCGTAGAGAGAGGATGAAGCTCACACTCACTCTCTTTCTCTCTCTCACACAGTAGACGGCAGCGCTCAAGTTTAGATTATGATAAAAGTCCTTTTACAAAATGACCTAGGTACCTTATATACTAAGTCTACCTTAGGTTTAACCAAAAATGGGGCTGAAAGGGTCAAATGGCTTTGTATTTACAATCTGGAAGTGCCATTGCACCCCGGCTTCTGAAACTAGAATAACTACTCATTACAAATGACGTTTATATCCATAATCCGCAGCATTTCATAACTCGCAAAAGATAAGACTTTGGTACGAAACTTGAGTTATGTTGTGTTGTTGACCCAGCGGTCAACATTCCCCCCTGCCGCGTTCATGTCATCCCCGACATGACCTGATGTCGATGGCGATGTGGTCTTTGCTTGTCGTTTTGGCTTCATCTGTTTCACTGCTTGTAACTTTGTTGAACCACAACAAGAACTATGATCCATTAGAGCGGACATCGATCATCATAACCATTCATCTTTTGAGATCCTCTGCTTACTTTTATGTATGCTCTTCTTCATTGGGGACTTCTTTGTTCATGTGCAATCATGTTGTTAGTGTTGTCTGCAGCTTTGTCATTGTAGGCCATTCTTCGACTCGCCATTGAGGAGAAGTATGCTATGATCTGAAATTGGTGCTCCAATTCATTTGTCAATTGATTTGAGTAGCATTTCCTTATTGTTGATGTAGAAGGAGTATGTACAAGAGGATGGTGATAGGTGTCTTTAGATTAGGGTCTAAAACCTGGATGACCAAAGGGAAAAAACCCGGTGGGGAAAAAAATGCCGTTGGTATACGCTCTTATTGGAGTTGAGCAGTTGAACGTGAAGTACATGTTCATGAAAGGTGAGTGCTTGGGTGAAACACGGAAAGAGTGCCTGATGCAAGTGCCAATTATGGGACACTCTATATGCATATGAGAAATTTGTCAACAAAAGCATGCAATGTGAAAGAAGGAGTTGATGGGTGTTTCGAGGAATAAATGTAGCACATGTGACATCAAAAGATGTCTCAATAGCTTCCACCTTTCCAAGAAGGGTTTTCGATGTAGAAGTTTCTCCACTCGTATCTCACTGTGTCAGTACGTGAGTGTCTTTTGGACCTTCTCCTTCACTTCACCAGACTTAAGTACTTAGACTTCGACTCTTTTGCTCACCTATACCAGCATGAGCGACACAACATAAATATGCTCAACTCTTCCAACTTGAGCAGTACCTAGAATAGCTAAGAAGCTTAGACCATAGAGAATATTACTTGAAGCTTTGGGACTAACACCTCACTCATTTTGTGGCTTAGCTACTCGACTTTGACTTGTATGACTTGTCGGTTGCATGTTGACACTGCTTTGTGACAAGTTCTTCGGCTGTTGTAGTGGCTGCTGAGACATACTTCGTGAAGTTTCATCGTTTCCCTGTACCTTCTTCTCTTTGTAGTGCTCAGGCCTCTCGTCAGTCTTTTCTTCATGTGGATTATGGATTTTTTTTTCTTAATAATCAACAAAGAAAATCTTAAAAAAAAACTTAACAAAAGAAAAATCATTCAAATAGAAATCTAAATGCTATGTACACTATACACATGTCCCTAGGGGCTCCTATATGGATTTTGTCCCCATACTCCTCTGTAACACTACTATGAGGGCATATACTTTAAATTTCGTGAAAAAATTATCACAATAAAACGCAAAAATTCAATGCATCTCACAAAACATTGCCCTCTAATAGTCATAATATTAGGTCCGCATTCAGAATGCCTCCCCCCTTCCTATTTGGAGTCATCCTTTACGACAGGGTATCGAAAAAGGGTATGTGTTGTGCTTGGGCAATTAAAAGTTGTGCCTATGCAGGCCTTGTAATGTAGCCCTATTATGCATACACAGTCAATGCATGGAAAAGATTTATGTTGTGCACGATGTGGGTATAAGCAATTTGCTTATTGGCATTTGTTGGCGAGGCTTCCTATTCTAAGCAATGTAATGGTCTTTGAAGCTCCTGTATCGTTGCTTGATTGAAGCGACTTGCTCTCAGCGACTTGCTCTCTTCTAACTGTACACTATAATCGTAGGAAGAATTGTAAGAATTCAAGCGGCGATGCACTGACAGCAGTTTTGTTGTTCTTTTTTGGGACCCATTTCTTTGCGATTATTGGCTGTTTTGTTGCTGGCTCTCGTTTGGGAACCCATACTTGCCCATGCTTTGTTTGTGTTTGAAGAGACTTCTTTGGGACCCACCTTTTGTTGTGTGAGTCAATAGTGGTCTTTGTTTCAGCCCTTGTACGCTTTGTTGGGGAAGGGATTTAGGCTTTGAAAGTTGATACTGTGGTTGTTTTGGAATCCAAATGAATTCCTGACTTTTTTGTGCTTGAATCAACTTCTTTGGAGCCCAAACCTGAGTTGTGAAAGCTTGCGACTTTGTGATATTCTTACCCGTTCGTGCACGCTTTCCTTGTTTTTGTTTTGGTGTTGGATCTTGTGATTTGTCATTAGAGACCTTTGTCTTCTTGATCCATATCTGTTTTTGGCCGATCTGGCTTTTTGGTATCCAGATTTGTCGAGCTTTTTGGCTTTGACTTGTTGTCCTGTTCTTTTGACCTGTCATGGTTGTTGTTGAAGGGGTTGGTGATAGTGATGGCCTGAGTTGATGATAGGGGATGTCATAAGATTCATCACTATCGCTACTATCCTCAACAAGGTTGACTTCTTGTACTTTCCCTTGATTTTTTGGCTGGTAGTGGAAAGTTACTGTCTGTTTGCTCGTGGGTGGTAGTTTCTTGGAGGACTTTTCTAGCCCATTGATTAGAGCATTGTTAGCTCGTTGCTCTGGTTGTATTCCTCCTAGCTGAGTCTTTGCATCCTTATTAGGAGACATGTATGAGGATGCTTGTGGTGGCTGTGTCTTTACCGAGGACTTTGGAATCCACTTTTGATGCACTTTATTCATGTAGCGATGACATTGATTCCCGGGTCGTTGATATTCTTGAAGCTCGAAGTGTTCTACAGAGTTATAGAAATCGTCGTCTTCTTCATCTTTTGATTCTCCACATATCTTTGTTTGCTCCTTATTTCGAGAGCTTGTTGATGTCTGGATCTCTTCGTTTTCCTGGATTACACTCACTGCAAAATAAGGAACGACATCATAGCCATTTTCATCACAAAACTTTGTTGTGGGAGCATCCTCCACGGCGCACACGTCTAGAGTAGCCAAGATTTGTTCCCATCCAAAAGGCTCTAACTCTTCTTCAGGAAATGGTTCTGGGATATAGTCCTTATCCTCTATAACCCGCTCTAGGATACATTCCTCACGTTTCAAGCTACCACATTGTGAAGCTCCACACATCCACAGGTCTTTAGGCTTACCTAACCAAGCTGGCAGTTCTGATCCTGCTACTGTGGCAGAATCAAACTCCTCAACCGGTGTTCTCGTCACATCCTTATAGCTATGGTCTCTCAAGTTTATCTTTGTTATGGTTTCCATATGTCTCAGGTATATATGGTCATAACCCCAATCTTGGACCATTTTCAATTGTCGCATGAATGGTCTTTCCAGAATGATGTCATAGTTGTTCTTCTTGCCAAAGTCAACAACAGCAAAAGTGTGTTCATATTCAATGCCACAAGAAGTAACAAGTACTTTTTCTAGCAGTCCTAGGGGATTTTCCTTGTGTCCGTCTGCAAGCTGCAGGGTCATTCGTGTGGATATCAAGGCAGGTTTTCCCCATTTTTTCCAAACTTCTTTGGTTGCAATGGCCACGCCAGCTCCACTGTCAAGGATTTCCATGGTTTCTACACCATTGAATTCCATAGGAAGGGTGGTGTTTCCATCTTCTCCCTCATAATACTCGCCTACCTTGTTTAATGGCACTGGCCTAGTATTTAGTTGAGGCATTTCAAGCTCTTTGATGCCTTCCTCGATTTGAGTCATTGGGGTTTTTACACCAAATTTCTCTAGACATTTACCCACATTAGCCCACATGTTTGGTCTTATTCTGAGCAACTCGGCTAACATTATTGTACAGGTGACTGGGGTAGATAGAATGTCTACTAGCCCCTTTGAATCGATGGCCTTGTTGGGAGACAGTCTCTGTGATGGGACTGCAATCACATCTGACTTGGTCTCGTACTCTCCCATGTAGGATGGTAGTGTTCTTAGCGAATGGGGTTGACTATCCATAGATTGTACAGATCCTTTGTTGCCCCAATACGATCGCACATCTAGATTCATTTGATATCCAGTCTCAAATTCCTCTATTGGTGGTAGAAACACTCCTCGTTCATCACCAGTCTTTTCTACTAGTCTTCTTAGGTCATCGGCTTCATTGGACTCTCTGACTTGTTTCCACAACTCGTCAAGACCATCTACCTCTTTACAATCCTCAGGTATAGCTTGGTGAAATCCCTCGGAAGAGTTATCCATGGTATTCAGTACTATCCTTGGTTCTAATGCTGGGTCTTTGAGGTTTGGTCTGTGCTCATGACTAGAATCTGGCTCTTTTAGTTCCTGGTTTGGTGGGATTACTTGTGTAGGCATGACACGGATCACATCCTCAGGTTTTGCAACTAGTGGTTCTAGAAAAGCTTGGGCTGTTTGAATCATTTTCTTGCACATTTCAAACCTTTGCTTTTCTAGTTCCACATAGGGACATGTCATCCACCTGTGTTCTTGGGTTTGGTTGTTTTTGAGCCTCACATCATAGGCTTTCAAGAGGGCATCTAATGTCTCATTAACCTTCTCTGCCAACACAAATCCTCCTGAACTAGCACTTCTCGGTTTCTCATCCGTGGATGGTTCTTCTAGAGGTTTAACCATTTGCGTAAGAGGAGGTCCCTCCTTTTCCTCATGTTGTTTTATCTTCTCCTCGGCTTCTGTAAGCTTCTCAACTAGGGATTTTTGCTCTCGTTCCCTGCGTGCTTTCATCCTAGTCTTTCTAGCTTTCCAACTATTTCATTTGCTCTTGGTTTTCTGACTTGGTGCGTTTGTCTTTGGTCCATCATTTGTCTTTGGACTCATGTCACTTTCCATGTTCTTTGTCTCTGGGTTCTTATCAGCTTTCTTTTGAGCTTGTGCTCTCGTAACCACTTGAACTAGTACGACATTTTCATTTTCTGAGCTACTAGGGAGCTGAACAATCCCTGATACATTTGTCGTGATTTTCCTGATTTGGTTTGGTTTTTTCGGGCAATCAGGGATCAAGTGAGTGATGCCACACTCAAGACAATAGGCATTTACTTCAGAGATCTCCGTATGAGGACATTGTTTGACCAAGTGGTTTTCACGACTTTTGTGACAATCTGTCTCTGGTTGAGGAGATTCTTTTAGCATTTCCTCTTGGCTATAAGCAAGCTTTGACCTAGATAAGCCACTGTTTGCAATGAATCGCAATGTCCTTTCGTCCATTTCATACCTTCTTTCTTTCGACTAAAACCCAGGAGGTGGAGGTTGTACCGGCCTCACCACTCCATGTGTTTCTCTCACATTTTGTTGCTCCGAAGGGTAGTACTCACTTTGGTTGCTATACCACATTGTAGCTGGTACTGGCGTTGGTTTATTTGATGCTTCCATCATTGGCATGTATCTCATGTCTACCGGCATTCTAGCACCTGGCAGCGGAGGTTGTTGTCCTAAGACAAGCTGTGGCCTTAAAACTCCTACTGGTCCTGGCGCATTCCCCGTAATGTATCTAGGTGGAGTAGGTGCTTCTGGAACAGGTTGTACATACCTCTCCCTAGCATTTTCCATGCTATAATAGCACTCTTCCTCCGTATGTTCGTCCATTTTCTCTCAATTTCACACCACTTTGGCTCTCCCGAATCAGACCTCACAAGAGGAATCAACCTCTTGACCAAGTCGTCAATAAGCTTTTCTTGATCAATAGGTACCGTTGGCTTGTCAATGGACTCACTTATCTGTGAAACACTGTGCTGAGAGGATGTGTCATCTCCTTGACTCTTTAAGTCCTTTTCTTTGTATGCCTCACAGTTATCCACTAGATAAAGAGCTTCTTTGATCAACTCGTTTAGCGTCATTCTCCTTATCATATGCAGATCCTTCTGAAGGCCCGCATGTCTCATTCCCTGGATAAAGATCAGCATCAGTCGTGCTTGCGTAGGTAATTCCGCTCTCGGACATAGCTTAACATATCTCTTGAGTCGTAATGATGCTTTGCGTACTGATTCATTCTCTTTCTGTTTGAATCTATGGATTTGCGAGACCGTGTTGTGAGCAATGCCTTTTGGCGAGAATTCTTCAATAAACTCCTCAAACAGCTGATCTAGGGTCTCAAAATCCCATTTTCCCACCGAGTCAAACCATGTAGCTGCATCATCTTCTAGAGTCAATCCAAATCCCGCAAACTGTGTCGCAAAATCTGAAACTTCCTCAGCTCTAATCACTCTTCTAAAAGCCATTACGTGATCTCTCAAATCTTTATCTCCGGAGTATTTTCTGTTTACCCATTTCTAGACTTGGGATGGTCTAACTCGTCGATTGTCTACAAGTCTAACTAGAGACTCTCCCAATCCTTCTTTCGTTATCGCTCTTGAAGGGAATCTCGGTGGCTCTCTTCTTGGAATTCCTATAGGAATTCTCGTGTTTGGTGGAGGCATTTGTGGTCCTTCATTGACCAAATATCCACCTCTTTCTAGTACAGTCTGTGGATTTGTGCTTTCTACAACTCTGTATTCTTGTCCATACTTGTCGACAACTATAGATCTCCATTGACAGTCGACTCCGTATGTGTAGACATATAAGAGCTTGTAATCCGTTATCTCTTCTAGGTATGGATCTGAGCACCTATAAAGATTGACCTCATTGTCGTCAATGTATCTATATAGTCCTTCACTCTCATGACCAATCATCCAAACTCTCTCAACAAGATGGATCTTTATCAATTGCAAGTTTGGAAGATCCATTGTGGGAGGATATTCCTCTATCGTCGGGATCTCCAAGCTTGTGTAAGCTGATTTTGAATCTAGGGTAGACATGATTTCTGGGCTTAAGAGCTTTTGCTTCGTTCAAGTAGACTTAGTCCACTGTGTTCAAGTGCTTTGGTTAGGGAAAAGTCGAAACTATATCCAAAACCGCAACCGTTTCGTCACAATTCTTGCAAATTGTCGCTTTTAGACACCCCCGACTATGCGGTAGGCATACATTTAGTTCAAGTTTTTCTCTAAGATCTGTAGAGAAGCACTCACGCTACGTTTTGATATAAAAACTTTTACAATCCGATACCGTTTGTGAAAGTTATGGCCAAAACAGTGAATTGCAGTTTAGAATGGTCAAAATGAGTCCAAATTCAATTTTGAAAGAAGATTTGGGATCTCTGTGACACTATGAACACTCCTGTATGGTCAAAAGTACAGTTGGACCCTAAAACTGGCCTAGAGATATCCTACGCGTAGGATGTCTATATGCTCAGAATTTAACAAAATTTGGTCCAGAGACTCCCCTTAAGTCCAGCAACACAATGGTATGCTCAGAATTTCCTTTGGACCTAAAAATGGCCTTGAGACATCCTACGCGTAGGATGTCTTTTTGCTCAGAATGACTTGAAATTTTCACCCCAGCTTCTCCTTGATGAGCTGATCACAGTGGTGTGCTCATAAGTTGGTTTGGAGTCCTAAATCAAGCTGGAGACATCCTATGCGTAGGATGTCTTACTGCTCAAATTTTTTCCAAACTTGATCCCCAGATTCTCCTAGTGCTCAGCAACCCAATGGTATACTCAAAATTGAATTTGGATACCAATAGGTCAAGATTTAGGCTGCAAGAGCTTCTAGAAACTAAAATAACTACTCATTACAAATGACGTTTATATCCATAATCCGCAGCATTTCATAACTCGCAAAAGATAAGACTTTGGTGCGAAACTTGAGTTATGTTGTGTGTTGTTGACCCAGCGGTCAACATTCTTGTAAGTTACTTCTTCTTCCTCTTGCCTACCCTCATTCCTCGCTAGCTCTCTCCACCTTTGAAAGTGTTTGAGGTCTTGGGACAGAGGCCAGGGACACGTTAATGCTTTCATTAGATTAAGTTACATGCATAATTGTGGTGCATGAAGCTCTCTATCTTCATTGCACCTCTTGCCTTTAATCTGAGTTTGAAGGCCTCAATGGATCTTTTGACTTCCATCCTAGTTTCAAGGCACTTCATGATTTTGGATTTAATCCCAGTTTCAAGGAGTGGTAGACTTGTATTACTATTTCTAATCGTGCCTAGTTTGCATGACTAGTCATGCTCAAGTGATGATTCATTAACCCTGCCCGATCCTAGTATACCCATACAACACCTTACCTCACTTTGCATCTTAAGCCCCTGGTGCTGCTACATTCCTGTATTGGTGCAATCCGCAACATACATACTCAACCTACACTTTATAATCACGATCTTAATTTATCCATACTCAACCTACACTTTATAATCACCATCTTACTTTATCCATACATGTTGGCATAGAAGCTAGAGTGTACACTCTTGATTTACCATAATTTTCACCACAAACTCCCATTCTTAGTGTCAACACAGCGCTTCTATCCAAGCTCTACTAGCCACCAAAATCTTGTTTCATGCCTACCGACTACCACCTATGAAGCTTGAACCTATTCACATATTGGCTCCCTAAACCTTTTGCAACCTCTACTCCCTTGGAGCCATCAGTACGTAGGCATCAAAGACATACTCACCACTTTCCTTTCTCGTCCACCCAATGCGTGGTATCCTTTCATTACCCACATTTTGCAACAAACAGGTAATAAGGTCCAAGCACTTGTGATGGCTAGATAGCCACCCTACTCCCTGCCACTCCCAGCCCCAAGACATATCTTGCTTCTATTACCATTTTAGAAGCCTGCCTAGTTTGAACGATAAAGAAACTACAAACAATGCTTCTTCAACATGGTCCTCCTGACTATAGCTACCCATATATCCTATCTTGGAAATCACACCCTCAAATTTACCCTTTCTCGTTGCTTTTTGGAATATTAGTGGGTAAAGCTCCCTCTATGCTAACTTCAATCTTTTCCAAATACCGGTGGTAAAGCTCTCTCTATGCTAACTTTAATCTTTGATTTTTTCCTCGCTTGATTCATATTATAGCTAATCAACCCATTCCAAGTTTTCATTTTCTCCTCCTCCTCCTCCTTGGATATAACACCAATTGCTTCAAAAAATGATTACTATCTATAGCTTGGAATAGTACTTGCGATCAAAATGGAAGCATTGACAACCTTGATACTGCAATGTTACATGTAATCAAGAGCGTGGAGTCTTGGAATGGTTTATCCTAGGCATTTTACCCGTCCTAAACCCTCAAGTAACTTTCTTCATCCACGCATGGTATGGAACCCATCCATTATTGTACTTGGATTAACCCTCAGCGACGATCGATCCTTTGGCCCCCTTGCTTGGGGCTTACGAACTTCCAAAGCCATATTTCCTAAGTCATAAAATTCCTTACCTCTTGCTACCCAAATCCAATTTGGTGTTACCATCAAACCTATGAATAGCGATTCTTTATGTTTGCCCTCAAGCATTCCTTTGCCATCTTGAACATTTAGCCCTTTTTTCCCCTTTAGCTCTTTGTGTTTTGCCCCAAGCAAGCTTTGTATACCCACCACACCTTTTTCCTCCTATAAATGCTCAAAACTTAACCTAAGCTAGCCTTTACATTCACCACTCTAACCTTTCTCTCAAAGAAACTGCCCACCTAAGCCTATTTCTAGCACCTCATCCCCTTAACACCTATCATTATTGCTCTTTTCTTGGGCTTCCTAGCTTGCTTTCATAAACACCAATAGGTGCATCACATGGTCCTCGTGTAAATGTTTGTCTCTTAAAATCATAAACGAAGGGGTACACTATAATCTCCTCCTCGTATATTAATCCCGTTTGCATAAGATGGTTGTCAATGAACATTCTTATGCTTCATCAAAACCTCTAGCCCTTTGTTCAACCATAAAACCCAATACAAGTGATGGTCCTTCTTAAACCCAAACCTTCATCACGGAAACTTGAATTTACCATTTCCAAGGACTAAACATTTTCACTCTCAATCAAGAGACTCTACCATTCCCAAGGAATCCCACTCACTTTCAATCAAGAGGCTTTGGGTACACATGCTTTATGGTTTAAAGCTCATACATTTCACGTCAGGCCCATAAATGCTCCACCTAATCACTTTTTCCCTCCAAAAATTCTTATAAAAGCATAAACCTCAAGAGAGATTTTTTGTATCCATGGCATGCCCTGATGAGACTTTGTAAGTCGAAACGCGTTGGCAAATGCCATGTTTTAGTAAAATCTTTCTTTTTCCTTTATGACTCCCTTCCCTTTCTTTATGCTTACGTGAAGTACTCGCACGCTTGGCTTCTATAATTAATCAAGTTTTGCTCTAAGATCTGTAGAGCCGCACTCACGCTACGTTTTGATATAAAAACTTTTTCAATCCGATACCGTTTGTGAAAGTTATGGCCAAAACAGTGAATTGCAGTTTAGAATGGTCAAAATGAGTCCAAATTCAATTTTGAAAGAAGATTTGGGATCTCTGTGACACTGTGAACACTCCTGTATGGTCAAAAGTACAGTTGGACCCTAAAACTGGCCTAGAGACATCCTACGCGTAGGATGTCTATATGCTCAGAATTTAACAAAATTTGGTCCAGAGACTCCCCTTAAGTCCAGCAACACAATGGTATGCTCAGAATTTCCTTTGGACCTAAAAATGGCCTTGAGACATCCTACACGTAGGATGTCTTTTTGCTCAGAATCACTTGAAATTTTCACCCCAGCTTCTCCTTGATGAGCTGATCACAGTGGTGTGCTCATAAGTTGGTTTGGAGTCCTAAATCAAGCTGGAGACATCCTACGCGTAGGATGTCTAACTGCTCAGATTTTGTCCAAACTTGATCCCAAGATTCTCCTAGTGCTCAGCAACCCAATGGTATACTCAAAATTGAATTTGGATGCCAATAGGTCAAGATTTAGGCTGCAAGAGCTTCTAGTGCACTCCAAGAGTAGGATGTCTGACAATTCTTGTCTTTGCTTAGTAAATAGGCCAAACAAGGTCCAAATTCACTTTTGAAAAAAGTTCTGGAATCCTTGAGACACTGGGAACCTTCCTATATGACCAAAGTAGAATTTTGACCACTTTATGACCCTGGAGACATCCTACGCGTAGGATGTCTTTTTGCTCTGTTTCAGCTCAAACCTTCAATGTAGCTTCCCCTTGATGTGCTAAACTCACAGCTAGTTTTACTTTTTGATTCTGACACCTATAGGTTGATCAAATGATCAAGAATCTGTTTCAAAAGCCTGATGTCTGTTCTGATGAATTCCTAAGTCAAATCAACTCCAAATTGGACCAAAATTGACTAGGAGGCTTGCCTAAGGCTATACGACACCTTGCTATGTCCACAGTTTGAATTTGGCCTCTAAATCATGCCTTAGACATCCTACGCGTAGGATGTCCAACTGCTCAAAATTGCCCCAAATTTGAATCACACACTCTCCTTAAGGTGCTGATCACTGTGGTATGCTCAGAATTTAGTTTGGAGTGCAAAATCACACATAAGACATCCTATGCGTAGGATGTCTTTTTGGCCTGTTTGACCCCAGACTTGACCCAAAGCTTCCCCTTGATGTCAGCAACCCAGTGGTATGCTCAGATTTTGGTTTGGATTTCAAAAGACCCCAATTTTAGTTGTTCTAGTCTTTTTCAGTCAAAAGTGCTAAAGTCTGCTTAGGACCCCCGTTTCTCCCCCAAATGAGATGAAAACTCTCTCAGTCACTCAATATATCATGCAGATCATGCTCCTGTAGCCATCCTATGGTTTTAATCTTGGAATAATGCCTTGGCACAATTTGGGTAGGATGTCTGGCAATTTCAGTCTATCTGGCCTTATCCTGTCAAGATATGGTTAAGTTCCCCTTTCCAGGTGAAAATAGGGTAAAACCTACCTTCTGAACACACTGGTCAACTCAGAATTTCAAAATTTCCACCAGATCACCCTATAGACATCCTACGCGTAGGATGTCTACTGCTGATTTTTTGAGACTGAAGTGTCCCTGATGCTTCTGTATGCTCTCAGCAAGTGCAAGTATGCTTCACAATTGCAAAAACATGCAAAAATCACTCAATTTAAGCCTTTTCTAAAATTTTACATTTTCTGACTCCGCCTTTTGGCTTTTGGTCAACAAAAATAGGGAAAAACACTCAAGTCAATATGTTACTAAGGTAAAACCTACCCTCTGAACCCACCGGTGCAGTCAGAATTTTCAAATTTGGTCTCTAGAACCCCCTTGAGACATCCTACGCGTAGGATGTCTATGTTTACAGAATTGCAGGTTTTCTTCACAGAACCCTTACAAATGCTCTTTTATATGCACAACATCAGTCAGTCATAAAAAAAACATCCACAAAAGCTTTTTTAATGCATTTTTACCCTCAATAGCACACTTTTTCGTGATTTCATTTGCAATCAAGCACTTTAGCAAATAATTCAGTGCTGAATAGCTCTAAATCAGAATCGGATCACTTACCTAAAGCTACTCCTACAAATCATATGGGGTTTTGCATCTATGAGTAGAAAAACGCTTCACTGCCACACATGGACTAGTAAACGCTTTTATCACCTCACAAATCACTTGACCACCAACAAATACTCTAATCCACAGATCCTAACTAAACCTATCTAGTCGCAGACCCTCGCCAAGACACACGCTTCCTGGCTATCCACTTGATCGTGGAATATCCTCTTCTAGATCCACTTAAGAAAAATGCTTTCTTTAGCCGAAACTAGATCAAGCAACCATTACACAAGTGTCAGTAGGAAACCTACTTAGGTCCTTGTGTCCCCGGCAGCGGCACCAATGTTGGACGGAGGCGACTCACACACCCATGAAGTGCATGCAAACACTACCTAGATCAACATAATGTCAATCGAGGACACAGATGACAAGATAGGCACACGGAGGAAATCTCTTAAGCTTGTCAGGCTGAGACCATCCTACACATACAACACTTAGGAAGGCCAACTAAACCACAATCAAGAACCTCACTGCTCTCAACTACACCACCTAGCCACATACACACATACGGAAGGTAACCTAACTAATCATGTCAGATTCGTACGAAACTTAAGGAACACCATCCCCTCACTAGGATACACCTGTCCCTACGCTTCTACACTCAAAACCCTCACTTTAAACCCATCTGCAGAAAACGCGTAGGATGACAGAGCATACTTTTGAAAGTGCCCGAAACTGAAATTTATGAGTACCTATGCGTAGCTTATGTCGCCA
This sequence comes from Adiantum capillus-veneris, assembly GCF_014529385.1. Classification (NCBI taxonomy): domain Eukaryota; kingdom Viridiplantae; phylum Streptophyta; class Polypodiopsida; order Polypodiales; family Pteridaceae; genus Adiantum; species Adiantum capillus-veneris. The sequence continues at coordinate 153,128,275 of NC_140943.1, forward strand.
CGATTCTATAGACTACTAGCACGCAGAAAAAAGACATTGTTTGATACACTTACGACCACAAATAGCTCGTAGATGCGTCGGCGTGTGCGCTTCCTCTCGCGTGGAATGCTTGGCGTTGTCGCGTAGCTTTTCTCGAGCCTACAGCAATGGTGCAGTAGGATCTCCAATGTGTTGAGCGAGTCGGGCGTAGCGAGAGGATGAAGCTCACACTCACTCTCTTTCTCTCTCACACACACACAGTAGATGGCAGCGCTCAAGTTTAGATTATGATAAAAGTCCTTTTACAAAATGACCTAGGTACCTTATATACTAAGGCTAACCAAAAATGGGGTTGAAAGGGTCAAATTTCTTTGTATTTACAATCTGGAAGTGCCATTGCACCCCGGCTTCTGAAACTAGAATAACTACTCATTACAAATGACGTTTATATCCATAATCCGCAGCATTTCATAACTCGCGAAAGATAAGACTTTGGTACGAAACTTGAGTTATGTTGTGTTGTTGACCAAGCGGTCAACATTCTTGTAAGTTACTTCTTCTTCCTCTTGCCTACCCTCATTCATCGCTAGCTCTCTCCACCTTTGAAGGTGTTTGAGGTCTTGGGACAGAGGCCAGGGACACGTTAATGCTTTCATCAGATTAAGTTACATGCATAATTGTGGTGCATGAAGCTTTCTATCTTCATTGCACCATCAAGGTCTCAAGGAACACAAAGCTTGTATTGTACCAAGTCTCTCTTTATGGGAGAAACTATAATACAAAAGCCTTTTGGAGGGGGGACCGGCTCCACATAAATCCAGTCCTCAACTATTGTCAAGTTCTCTAATTTTCTCTCTTGCAAAATATTGTTCATGCCAAGTTAATTAAGGATAATGATTATGTTGCTACCTTTAATCAAGTTCACCCTCTATTTTCTCAAAGTATTCTCATAAAAATTCTCAATGTAGTTTTTGTAATTCCGTTATTATCAATGTTCATAGTACATTTCCATTACAAAGGTTGAGTGTAAAAAGAAATACTAAATAACTCAAAAGAACCCTGAAAGAAGTGTGGACAACGGAAATAGAAAGTGAGGAAGGAGAAAGCACCGAGATGGAAAATATGAATGTCCATTCCCACTATCAGAAATTCACCATCCATGATTAAAAAATAGTGATGAATCAACCAATCAAGGAGAAAATAGGAAATGAATCCTATGATGGCCCAAAAAATGCAAAACAAATAAACCTAGTAGAACCTGGAGAGGCTACAAGACCAATCTACATAGCAATATATTTGAGCACAGAAGAAGAGGAGCTGCTCATACAAATCCTCAAGGAGTATAGAGATGTTTTTGCAAGGTCATACAAGGACCTCAAGGGGGTGGATCCATTGATATGCCAACACACAATTCTTTTGAAGCCTGATGCTAAACCCAACAGACAAAGTCCCTATACCTATAGACACATTTGCCAAACAAATTAAAGAGAAGATCGATAAGCTCAAAGAGGTGGAATTCATCTATGAGATTGAACACACTGATTGGGTGCCACCAATTGTTGTTGTCTCCAAGAAAAATAAAAAATTATGCGTATGTGTGAATCTCAAAAAGGTGCATGCCGCAACCATAAGGGTAACTATCCCTTACCAATCATAGAACATGTATTGGAACGAGTGGTAGACAAACAAGCCTACTCTTTCTTGGATGGGTTCTCAGGATACAACCACCAGTATCATCACCCGCTTACAAATCTCATGCCCAATATATCATTGTCACCATGGACTATCTCACAAAATGGATTGAAGCAAAAGCCACACAAAAGGCAGATGCTAGAACCACTGCATAGTTTCTTTATGAAAATGTCTTTGTAAGATATGGATTACCAATAGAAATTGTCAGTGATAGAGGCACTCATTTCCTACATGAAGTTATTGAAAATCTTCTTGATGAATTCATGATTATTCATAATAAATTTTCCGCATACCATCCACAAGCCAATGGTCAGGCAGAAGCAATTTTAAAAAAACTTTGCACAATATTGAAAAAAAATTGTAACAGGATCACAAAAAAATAAGGATCAAAAGCTACATTTGGCCTTATAGGCATATAGAGTGGCCTACAAGACATCCATTGGAATGACACCCTACAATAGAGTGTTTTGTCTTAATGTCATTCTCCCCATTGAGTTCTTAATCCCAACTCTGTGACTAGCTTAGAAGCTAGAATGGACTCCAATGAAAATAACTCAAAGCAAACATCAAATCACCCGACAATCAAAGAAACTACAGAAACAACAAGTATGATAGCAAAGCCATTAATACGGTGTTAGCAGCGGCTAACACAGGCTACACCAAATATGCATCAAGCGGGAGATATCTATGGATGTCACAATATTTCCCACACACTTTGTAAAGTCTTGGGCTCACTTGGAGTTCCAAAGTTGTATATGGTAGTTTGAGGGCTCAAGCTTAAACCCATAGTAGAAGGGAAAGTGGTGAAAGCCCTTAAAAAGAAGCCTTTAGGTAGCCTTTAGGTAAGGAGGCTTCATTCTTGAGTATCCACTCTTGAGGATCCACTTTTGAGAGCTCCCTCTCTCTAGAGTGTTCACTCTTTGGCCTAGCCTTGAGCTTAATGTCTATGCTTGAGAGGCTAGTGCTAACCATTGTAATTAATGTAATCTCTTCTTGATTAATCTAATTCTTATTTTCTCATTAGTCTCTTCTTATCTACATTTCATCTTGTCATGAAGTAGTATTACACTTTCATTATTCTAGATTTGAGAGATGTATGTACTTCTTGCTAGTAGACACTCTTATCTCTCTACGAGCAATTGATTTGTGATATTTAGCATCATAAATTAGGGTGATTAAGTTGGGTCTTAATCTTCTAATTTGTGTGTGTGCCCTATTCTTTGCTTGTGTGTGTAGATAGGTTTTATGGAGCTCTAGCACCATTCACCTCATGCGTGTAAGCTATTGATGAAGTGCCTTAATTGACGTGTGGTAATTAGTGTGTGCTTATCATTAGTGTGTTTGGAGTTTCTAGTCTATGGCAAGTCGGACTTCGGTGGGCTTGATGTGTGTAGGAGATTAATTGATTAAGTGATTAGAGTAGATTTAGAGTTAGTCTTGCCATGGCTAATCTCTACTTGCAATGGAGAGGTGATCTCTTGAATCCTCTATTCCATTCATCTTAGGCTTGTGCTTCCATGCCCTAGCCGGGTTTCCGGATACATGGATTTGATAATTTTGTGTGGGTTGCGATTAGGTCGTGCTACAATGCCTCCCTACATTTGGCACCATTGCCGGGGATCGATAACCTAAGCTAGTGAATTTAGGATGTGTAGAATAGAGTAATTTCACTACTAATTTTGTTGGTTTTTGAGTGTGTGAAACTCAATTTTGGGTTTGATTTGATGATGTTGTGTAAGAAATTGATGCTAATGTTGAGTTATGAATACCCCAAACCCCCAATTCCACCCCCAATTTCACTAATTTCATGCTAACCCTTACTAATTTTGCTTATTTCCATGCTAATTTTTACTAACCTTGCTAACCTAACCACTAACATTTGAAGTGTAAAGTATATGTGAAGTCCCCTTGCAAGAGGTGGAATCATCACTCTAATCAAGTTAATTGTGCTAATTTATGCCTAATTTGATGATTTTGAGTGTTTGATTTTGACCTACAAATGGTCAATTTTGGAGCCGAATTGATGGTGCACACACTTGTGTGTGCAATAATGCGACTTTGCGTGGAGCAAAGGAATAGCTTGGAGTGTAATTACAATGTAAGTGCACTTACTTGCTATGTCAATTCTTGATTGATCAATGTGATTCAATGTTGTTAATTATTTTCTAAAATTAGGTGTGTAACACAAATTGACCTACACTTTGCACCTAATTTGATACACTTTGAATAAAATTGATAGTCAAATTGTGACTAATGAATTTGTGTGTATCTAAATAATGTTTAATTCTCATCAAGAATTCATGTGTGTGCATAAAAATCATTGTGTGTGTGCACACACCAAAGAGGGAAAAAACTATCAAAAATTTCAAGTGTGTGTGCACCTAATTGGATTTGCATGCATGCATGGATCCCTGATCCTAACAGACAAAGACTTTTGGGCCTGAATTATTTGGATATCTGAAACGAGTAACTCAAGTTTCAATGGTTGTTAGTTAATTTTTGCAAGAGAAAGGAATTGTGCATTGAAAGTTGCATGTTTGTACTACAAATCGAATAAAAATTTCATCACAAATGGTTTGGAGATGGTTTTGAGCATGCATCTATGACAATGAGTATTGTGGATAATTTCCAAATTGAAGGAGTGCATGCATTGTCACATAAATTGAATACCAAAACAAGTGAACTTAGTGAATTTTTACGTGTAATTGGTATTCGATTGAGAGTAGATCCATGGGAAACTCTTCTAATAAGGAGATATTTCAAAGAAAACAAAAATTACAAATAAAAGGCCAAAACCAATGCACACATCAAACCCTCGACTCCACAACCCATAAATGGGCTTGCTTCCAGTCCTCGTATCCTGGTACTTTTGGCTTGGTGCTCTCGCAGAGAGTACCCACACACACACACACACACACACACACACACACAATCATGCCTATGGCCCGCCACGCTTTGGCTTTACGCACACACAACACACGCACACATTGATTGGCAGACTCTGCTACTCTAAAATGTCAACCACAGTGATGCTATTCCGATTCTCGAGCCTCGAAAGGCGTTTTCGACTCTGCACTACCTGCCCTCGCTTGGAGCGGGTTTGTCGCCAGCTACGTGCCAGGTTCGTGCCAGCATACACACACTCAATCTTCTGCAGAGCTAGTTGAATCACTCCCTACATGCACATCGTTTCCACTCCACACACACACTTGCTAATTTGTTAAATCTGCAAGCCTGCTCTTCGCGCTGGTTTTCACCACACACACACACACACACACACACACAACCCGATCTTGGTCCTCTCAGTATTTGGATGCTTTTGGAATCTCCTTGGCGGCTAGCCACATCATCCTCTGCAAACAAAATTGACTGCCCGCTGGTTTTTTCTGTCTCACAGGCCCACATCACATGGCTTCGTCAAACCCACTCACTGCAACCTTTGCAATTCAACTAAAAGTTTTAATTTATCAGGCGGGCGTTCTTACCTTGAGCTCATAGTTCACCTTGAGTCGGTAAAAAGAAAAAGAAAAAAATGTGTCTCACAGCTTAACCACAACCTTCTAAACACTTTATTAGCATACGATTTAGGGCCTTTTAAACCTCAATTTGTGCACATATCAATGATTTAATTGAAATTTTTTCATCTCGATGACATTTTTCATGAAACAAAAATTCTTTTGGTATGAAATGTGTGCAAAATATGTTTTTGCAATAATGATTGAGCTTTGAATGGGGATGTGACAAGGCAGGCAATACAAGAGATGACGCATCATTGCCATTTCTCCCCCCTCTCTTGTTTTGTGTGTCGAAATTGTTACATGAGAGCATGCGGGCATTGAGTATGTGGAATCCATTGAATAAATATTGAGGTTTGGATCGAGCATGACTTCTTGATGCTTGGTGTCTGTGCAGAACATTTTTATCACTAATGGTTGAGCTCTATTTTGAAGAAGTACAATGAATGGTCATTTCACCATTTGCTATGTAAGCCATATTTGCTATAAATGAGCAAAAGTATGAGCATTGATTATGTGTGCTATGATTCTGTCTATGCACAGATAACCTTACTTACACTAAATATTTGGGCTTGTGCATGGTTTGGTGCTCAATTCATTGGCAATTTCATTGCACTACCTGACCAAATTTTTTGGCAAGCATGCGAGTTTCATTTGAGAGTTACATTGATGATACATGCTTGATCGAGACATGTTGTGTTTGGACTTGGTTTGATTGTACCTTTTAGTGCTTGCTTTAAATGCAAAACCCCTATATAGCACTAAAATTTGAGCTTCTTGAATGATCAAGCGTGAGCATAAAAATTTTGGGCTTATTGTGAATTCCGTTAGTGCTTGTATTGGATGTTCAAAAGCTAAAGAGCACTAATGATTTGATTCTTTTGTGAAGGGATGTGGCAGGTGTGTGATTTCAATGATCCAAGAAGGGGTCATCATTGCAAAAAATTGCAAAACTTGGCTAGTTAGAGCCATTCCAATTATTTGGATTAAAAAATTGTATAAATGCTAGGGTCTAAAATGCAAATGTTTTCTTTTGAGTTAGTGTTTACCCAATTTTTTGAGAGCTTTCAAGTAAAAAAATTTGGTTGTCGAGAGCTATTCATTTTCATTTCATCAAGTTGCAGTCATCTCTAGTTCATAGCATGCTCAAAAATTGTAAAATTTATTGAGCTAGTTGTTAGCCAACTTTTTGAAAAGCTTTAAATTGTAAAATTTAGCTATCAAGAGCCACTTCATTTCACTCAAAAGTTGCATTATTTTCAGCTCTTGTCTTGTTTTAAATTCCATATTTCATTGAGCTAGAAAATAGTCAACTTTGAATCATGCATGAGAGATGATAAAAATTGCACTATTTGCTTATGTAGAAGCTCATTTTATCTCTCATGGTTGATATGTATGCATAAATTTTCTATCAAAGAGCATCATTTGTATAACCAAAGGCATTCTTTTCCCTTGGGTTTTTTCCTTTTGGAAAATTCGGGTATGCAAGACCCTAGCTTTAGGTTTTCATTAATTCTTTTCGTGTGGCTTTTCAATAAAAGGCTTTGGAGCTTGTGTTCACACTTAGCTTCAAAAAGATTCTTTTACAAATAAAAAAGATCAAGAGGCTTCTCTACACAAAGGGGATGCTTGTTCAAGGATGCTCAAAGAGCATGAATAAGTGTAATCCTTCCATGATTTTTCTCTTTTTATCTCTTCATTATCTATGTTTGGCTTAAGTGAAATTTTGCTTCTAAGCTATGGTTTTTTCATGTTCGAAAGCTAGGCATCCTAAATTTTCAACACTTTGCTTTGTGACAATTAACTCATTAAAAAAAATTAGGTTTTATGTGTGCTAATCATAGGTAATTGGCCTTGACCTTAGGTTAATGTAGGATTATTTCTCATTAGTCCTAGACTCTTAGTGATAGTCTTAATATTCCATTCATTTTTGTCATGACCTAGGGCTATGATTAGGCTTTAGTCATTTAGTCCAATTTCCATTAGCATCTCATGTTGGAAGAATAAAAATGTGCTAAAAAATGAATCATGAAGCAAAGAAGTGTCCAAAAAAGTAGCGAAAATGTGTAAAGAATGAGGATGCAAGAGAGCTACACAAGACAAGCACAAAGCACACAGAGATGGAAAGCTTCTTCTTCTTCTTCACAGAAAAGAGAGTACAAAATGACTAAGTACTAAAGCTGAAAAGTAGCACATATGTACATGCGGTCACTAAGTGTGAACTCGCTAGAAGCGTACTAGGCTGGCACTATAAGTGTAGTCCAGCTATAGAATCACTGGCAGAGATCGTCCGTGTCGGTCACCTAACGCGCCAGTGAGTAAATGCCGTAAGCGGCCAAGACCCGTAGTGGATGCCAGCTCAAGGTGTAGAGCTCGACATCTCAACACTCCCCCTCGAGCTCTGCATGTCGCAGAGTCCAAGCATAGTCCAGAAACGTCGAAGCTTCTCAGCTCCGAGGGCCTTGGTAAAGATATCCGCTATCTGCTCCTCTGTGTTGACGTAGACCAAGTCGATGTCGCCCGCCAACACTCGCTCTCAAACGTAGTGGTAATGGACCTCTATGTGTTTGGTCCTGGCATGGAACACTGGGTTCCTAGCCAACTGCATGCTGCTGAGGTTGTCACAATGGATGAAAATCTGCTGGTCCACCTGCACTCCCAAGTCCTCAAGTAATGTGCGTAGCCAAGCTACCTCGCACGCCGCAACTGCTGCACCTCTGTACTCGGCCTCTGTGCTCGATAAAGCAACCGTAGGCTTCTTTTTGCTGCTCCAAGTAATAGCAGCACTCCCATAAGAGAACATGAAGCCACTCGTAGATCTCTTATCAAGAATGCTACCTGCCCAATCTGCATTTGTATACCCATACAATGCTAATGGTGCATCTGCTATATAGAACAATGTGTAGTCAAGAGTACCTTGCACATACCTAAGTGTGCGTCGTACTCCATCCAAATGTGGCTTCCTCGGAAGCTGCATGAACTGACTCTCCAAGCCTACTGTGTAGCTCAAGTCTGGCCTCGTGATAGTCAAGTAGATTAGACTACCCACAATCTTCCTGTACATGTTGACATCCTCAACAACATCACCCTTCTCTGCACTCAGCTTTGCATTCACATCCAAGGGAATAGAAATTGGCTTACAATCAGCCATACCATACTTTGACAACATGTCCAAAGCATATTGTCTCTGTGATAGCCATACACCCTCTGGAGTCCTGATCACCTCAATGCCAAGAAAGTAGCGCAACTCGCCTAAATCTTTCATTTCAAACTCCTGTTTGAGAAGACCCTTCACATGGTCAATCTCCATAGCATTGTCACCAACAATAATAAGTTCATCTACATATATGGTAATGACCACAATCCCCACATCACTCTCACGTACATAGAGTGAATGATCAGCATGAGCTCTCCTAAAACCAATACTGACAAGATACTTGGCAATCCTGTCATACCATGCTCTAGAGCCCTGCTTCAAACCATACAAAGATTTGAGAAGTCTGCATACATAATCTGGGTAACCTGGATCGACATAACCAGGTGGCTGATCCATATACACTTCCTCTTGCAACTCACCATTCAAGAAGGCATTCTTTACATCCATTTGATGCATAATCCATCCTCTAGATGCAGCCACTGCTATGACAGCTCTCACAGTCGTCATCTTTGCCACTGGAGCAAAGGTCTCCTCATAGTCTATGCCATACGTCTGTGCATAACCCTTTGCAACCAGCCTTGCCTTGTGACACTCAATGTTACCATTAGCCTTATGCTTGGTTTTATACACCCATTTACAGCCAATAGCTTTCTTGCCACTTGGCAATGGCACCAACTCCCATGTGTCGTTTGCTTCCAATGCAGCCATCTCTTCATTCATTGCATCATCCCAATGCACATTTCCAACTGCATCCTCAAAACATGTGGGCTCCACATCCTGTATCACCTTATCCATGTAGGCTTGGTGATGCGCTAGATACCCATCATAAGTCGATTTCTGAACTGGATTTCTAACTCTATTAGATCTGCGCGGTCCTGGGTCACTCCTTTGCCCTCTAGCATCTTCTTGTACTTTCCTTACACCAGGTGTCCTGACAGTCGGAATTCCAAATTCCTCATCAAGACTTTGTTCAGAACCATCCGAATCCATGTCTACATGTGAAAAACCTGATGATGCATCAGCCATAAAGGGAGGTTCATCAACCTTTTCCTTTCCTTTTCGTGATACATTCCCTGTACCTGTTGGTGGAGTAACCTGCGTACGTAGTCTACCATTCCATGGTTTCTCAACAGAGCCACGAGAAGAGGACTCTTGTGGTCCACTCAAAACCTGTGACTGTGGCCTCACATTTTGTACAACCACATCATCTTTTACATCAGCCCCAATAGTGCCATGTGCATTACTGTACCAGCTGCTCATCTCATCAAAGACTACATCTCTGCTCACTCGTAATTCTCGTGTAGTAGGATTGTAGCACCTGTACCCCTTTTGTTCAAGGGAATATCCCACAAGAATACATTTCTCTGCTTTAGGATCCAATTTCCTACGCAACTCATCTGGTACATGCACGTAAGCTATGCAGCCAAACACTTTCAAGTGCGCCAAATCAGGCTTTGTACCTGTAAACTTTTCCTCAGGACTTACATCGTGCACCGCAGCTGTAGGTGTCCTGTTCATGTACACAGCTGTATTTACGGCTTCAGCCCAAAAATGATGAGGCATGTTCTTCTCATTCATCAATGCACGTGCAACCTCTGCAATGTGCCTGTTTTTCCTTTCTGCGACCCCATTCTGTTGTGGAGTATATTTGCATGTAAACTGCTTGCGTATACCATGCATTCGCAGAAAATCTGAAAAATCATTGGAGAAGTACTCTCCCCCTCCATCTGACCTCAATGTCTTGATTTGCATATCTGTCTCCTTCTCAATCATGACTTTGAAGTCTTGAAAGTGACCAAACACTTCACTTTTGTTACGCATGAAGTAGACCCATACTTTCCTTGTATGGTCATCAATGAAAGAGACATAATACCTGCAACCATGTATACTTGCAATATCGGTTGGACCCCAAACATCTATGTGCACCACCTCAAGTGGCTTTTTACATACATTGCGCTCATGTGGAAATGAGCCCTTTGACTGTTTTCCAAACTGGCATGCTGCACACGCTTTATGCATACCATCCACCTTGAATTTGGGCAAACCTTTTACAATCTTTTTTGATTGCATGCTGCGCAATCTCTGCTCATTGACATGGCCAATGCGTTTGTGCCAAATTTCAACATCAGCCACAACACCTGTGCCCTGTGCAAATAATGCAGCTTTTACCTCAGGCATGTCTACATTCAGCGTAAACATTCTGCCCACACATTTGCCCTCTGTGATCAGCTTACAGCCATTCTGGAAATCTTCTACATAACATCCATTTGGATTGAAGCGAACCTGCAAACCCTGCTCAACCATTTGTCCAACAGAAACAAGATTCTTTGTAATGTTTGGGACATGAAGTACATCTGCTAAGTACTTTGATTTCCCACTCTTCGTATTTAGAGGTATGTCCCCTACATGAGCAATGGGGTGAGCTGTGTCATCTCCTGTCTGCACATAGCCTGACACATCTGGTTTGCGCATATCTCTAAACCACTCTCCACGAGACGTCATGTGATTAGAGGCACGTGAATCCACATACCAAACATCATCTTGGGTGGAATTCTCTGCAGTCATTGTATTCATTACATGCTGCATAACAAACATGCGCTCGTTTTTGTTGTCATCTGCATCTCTGCTAGTAGATGCATAGTTGCCCTGTTCTCTCTTTCCACTTGCTTTTCCCTTTGGACAGTCATGTGACATGTGACCTCTTTCACCACAAGTCCAACATTCTCTGCTATCTAGAGTATGTTGCTGCTTGCTTGATCCCGCGCCACGACCTCTTTGACTCCCCCTGCCTTGAGACTGGTTTCCCCTGCCACCTGTATTGTTTTGATTTGATTGACCTTCCAAAAATTGGCCCCTACAACCCCTTGGGCCTTGACCACGACCTCTACCTCTACCTCTACCTCTGTTGGAGTTAGAATAGAAGGCCTGTTCAGAATTATTTCTACCATGAGAAGAAGATGTGTCAAGGTTCTTCTCCTCAAGAATAAGCATAGAAATCAAATCTTGGAACACGGGGATGTCGTCTCTTGTATTCATGGAAGACCTAAAATGTACATACTCATCTCCTAGACCATCCAAGCATGCACAGACAATGTCATCGTCTTCCACTGAGACTTTAATAGATCCAAGAGCCTCAATGATACTCTTGATCTTCAAGGCATAATCATTGATTGAGAGGTTGTTCCTCTTAACCTGATTTAGCTCCGACTTTAGTTGAAGCTTCCTGGCCTTAGTGTTCACCTCGAACACTCTGCCTAAGTTTCTCCATGCAATAGCGGGGGTTTCAGCATCTTGTAGATAGCCCATCATGCCATCTGTGATGCTCATAGAAAGCCAATACATCACTTTGCTCTGGCCTTGTTGCCAATCCCTCAAAGCTTTCCTTTGTTCTGCTGTAGCATTTGCCTCGGGAATCTCTGGTTCCTTTTCATTGTCTCCTTCTACATAGTCCCAATAACCTTTTCCTTTTAGGAAATTTGTTATTCTGAACTTCCATGCAGGGTAGTTATTTTTCTCAAGCTTCTCAGTAACAATCTGACTGAAACCGTCAGACATCTTGAAGCACTAAGACAAAATAGCTCCAATCTGCAAAAACCTGCAAATCTGCTGAACCTGCTATCGTGGTACCTGTAGCGCTTCTACACTCAACGAGTGTCCACAATCAAGCGTACATACAACCACTGTACTTGTACAGTAAATCTCTGTATACTGCACTTTGAAGACCTGTTCAGAAACTTGTGCGCATCTGGTCGTGGATTGCGAACGAAGGGATTGTGATGCTCTTACTCTCTTAGCCTCTCTTGCCTGCACTAGGCTCTGATACCATGTAAAGAATGAGGATGCAAGAGAGCTACACAAGACAAGCACAAAGCACACAGAGATGGAAAGATTCTTCTTCTTCTTCACAGAAAAGAGAGTACAAAATGACTAAGTACTAAAGCTGAAAAGTAGCACATATGTACATGCGGTCACTAAGTGTGAACTCGCTAGAAGCGTACTAGGCTGGCACTATAAGTGTAGTCCAGCTGTAGAATCACTGGCAGAGATCCTCCGTGTCGGTCACCTAACGCGCCAGTGAGTAAATGCCGTAAGCGGCCAAGACCCGTAGTGGATGCCAGCTCAAGGTGTAGAGCTCGACATCTCAACAAAATGCCCGTCGGGTTGCTCGATCCACGGATTTGATAATTTCATGGGTTGCGATTAGGTCGTGCTACAACGCATCCCTATATAATTTCCAAACTCGTCAAGGAGGACTTAGACACAGGAGGGAGAGACATGACAAAAGAAAAGGCAAAAAGACATGGCAAAACTTAGTCAGGCAAAAAAACTTATATATATTACCTGGCATTGATTTACAATTGTTTTAAACCTTGCTGTTGATAGCCGTTTTTTGGCTCTCCGTAATTGCCATAGTGATTTACCTCACCCTACCAAAATCACCTAAACACTGTGGCTATTCTTACCTTTCATTGTACATAGGCGTGCGTGAGTTAGGGGGCTTTTCCCATATCTTCTTAAAATCCTCAGTTAGCTAGTCATTGGGCTAGTTGAGCTAAAAATATAAATAAAATCAAAAAATAAAATAAAATATGGTCCATTTGTGTGTATACATTTCATTGTACATAGGGCCTAAATATAGGAAATTTTCATAATTATTTTGGTATTTATTTAAATATTTCTACCTAGGTGTGTGCTATTTTCCTATGTATGCTATGTACATTGACTCACCATTACCACAATTTTTCTTACCATTTTGCATACTCTTTATTCCATATAGAAATATATTCATGCAAGCTTCTCTTTATTTTGGTGAGAATCCACTCCAAGGAAAAACCTCAAAAATATCTTTCACCATCAGTCATTGCCTTTCACTAAATTCCTATTTCTTAGAGTTTTTTTTTTAATCTCTTGTAAATAAATATACTTCAATAAAAACAAATGAGGGTCCTCTCATTTGATTCCTTATATTTTTATATACCACTTTTTTCCATTTTATATTTATATATAGCTGACGCTATTCTAGATTCGATGAATAGTTTATATATCCTGTTTTTTCCATCATATCCATGTATTATATTTATGCATAATCCACAATCATGCATATTTTCAAACCCCTAAGAATCAATTAGGTCATGCTCTCATGCAAGGAGGGGCTTATCTTTGGAGCCATATGCATATTCAACAAAAGGGGAGCCACTGAAGACTTTTTTGTGAAGAAAAACAGGTATTTTGGTGGAATTTTTTATATCCATCTCCACTCCGAATTTGAAGCAGTGGTGAAAGGAGAAAATATGGACCAAGAGCTGAATAATCACCTCACAAAATTTTGTGATTTTTGGAGTAACCACTGGTGAGCTAGGATTTTTTGAGTGGACCCCAGTCTGCCACTTTTCTCACAAGTAGCCCACAGTCTTCTCTCACCTCTTTCCACACTTCTATACACACACACACACACACACACACACACACACACACACACATTCCTCTCAATCCCTCACTCAAGCTTGCACCTTTCATGGTTTCTCTCACCTTCTTCAGATTAACCTCCCCTCTTACTTCCATAGCTCTCATATGAGCTCTACATGTACATACACCATCTCTATGCTTCTCTCTATTACTTCCAAAGTACAATTCCATCTTACCCCTTCTCTATATACATAAAATTCAGTATGTAAACCATGCTTAACCTCTTCAAATTGAGATATCTCATAAAAGGAATTGACATTTTCATCGTGATAATCAACCTTGGCGGCGGTGGTGTAAAGAAGAGAAGATGAAGAAGAGGATCGATAGTCATTTTGGGAACCTACACAAGTAAGTCCAAAACTTCTTCAAGCTTCACCATCACAAGGATTTTCTCACTTCATTCAGCCATCTTACTTCAACCATCCACCTCATTCTACCCATTGTAATTATATCATTAACTTTCTAGTGATTACTAACACTAACCACTAAGATACTAACACAAAATAGCCATTGACCTAACCATAAAAGACACCTAACCTCAAGCCATGTGCATATTCTCTCTCTCCCCCCCTCTCTCTCTGTCTCTCTCTCTCTCTCTCTCTCTCTCTCTCTCTCTCTCTTTCCTTCCTTAAAACTCTACTTTCACCTTATCTACCATCAATAATGCTCTCTTTTGAGCCCACATCCATGACTTAAGGAGACAAAGAAGTCCCGCAATGGTTTGATATTAAAAAAAACATCATAATCGTGATTTGTTAGCTTGTAAATTAGGATTTTCAATAATCTTAATGAGGGGTCTCCAACCTATAAATAGGCCCCTCTCCTTCTTGTAAAACAACCTCCAATATCTCACATAGCACCCCAACACTCTATGCGTGAGGAGAGACTTAGGTGTAGCAACCACTTTGTGAGCTTCACTCTTGGTGTGAGAAAAGCTTTCAAGCTACATTGCAAGTGAGAGAGCGTGAGTTCAAAATTTCAAAACCACTCTTGTATATGTTCCTCCATCATCAATGAATTGAGGTTTGGTGCATCAAAGGCGTGATTTGACGTTCAAATCTTCGTCCTTCCACTTGTGCAATACAGTTTAGTGAATTCAAGGTGACTTGTGTATTTTGAGTTCTATCGTTTGATCTTGTTTTAGAAAGTGTTTTAGTGTGTTTTCATTGCCAATTTTGTGTCCATTGTAAGAGGGTATTGTGGTGAGAGGTCTCCCACACCCTAAGACAGTGTGTGTGTGTGTTGGCAATGTTTAGCATTCACTAAGCATTGAGTGAGTTTTGTACAAGCTCTACGATAGAAACATAACGAACCATCTCCATTTGTAAGTCACAAATAAGGTATTACGCAAGATTCATTCCTCTCTCTCTTTCCTTTGCTCTAGCTCTCTCCGGTCCATTTTGTGTGTGTCTTGGTGTGAGGTTGCTTGTGTGTGTTTTGTGGCGCATCTTCTTGGTTGTGCCAAAATCTCTCTTGCGTCTTAGTTCGCGTACCATAACTAGGTGGTGCCCCTTCACTTGTTTCACTGTGGGTTTTTTGTTATTGTTTCTTGCTTGTGGTTTCCACAGGCCCAATTGAGCAGCACGGGAGCCTTGATAGGTGTTTAGAGGTTGCCTCTCTTGTTGCCGGCCCCGGACCGCCTGAATTTTGGTGCCCCCACTGAGGAGGGCTTGTGTATTTTTGCGTAGGATCAACCTTTAGCATAGTCAAGTAGTTTGCATGAATCACAAAAGTTTGTATGATCCTTTCATTCCCATTGCAAGGAAAAAGGTACACATAATTGCTAGTACTAAGTTGCAATTTCAACGTGTAATTCGTAGAGTTTTAGGTCGTCTTAGGTTGGCCGAGATAAATGCTTCAGTAAATCCTTTTATTTTGCCTCTCATTAGGTACGACCTTAGTTTGGACGTCTATATTTTTGTTTTGTTTTAAGCATTAGGTCATGCATAGACAATAAATAATGACCCAGGAATAGAGGTTTTTCCCTTCCATTTCACTCCACACATGAGAATAAACATTGCAATTAGTAGAAAAATCCATTTTCAACAACGTATGATGTTCATGTTTGGTGCCCAAAGAGTAGGAGAAATTCTCGTGTCACCAAACCCTATCATCCTTCTTCTTATTGATTATCATAGGTTATTTGATGTGAATAGTTTTATTTTGTTGTAGAATAGATTGCAATTTAGAAAATATTATTGTGTAAATCTTTTTAAGATTTAAAAAAAAATGTGTTGTCACTTAAAACGTGTCGTCACTTTGAAACTGATTCAATGGAGGCCCAATGCCAAATATCCGGATATCCTCTTTTCTTTGGAGAGCCTGGAGAGGATGCATAATTATTTTTAGAAAATTTCAAGATGTCTTGCCGTATCAAGAGGATAGTAACTGATCAAGAACGTGTAGAAATGTTTGAGGTGGTCCTTAGAAAAGATGCTAGCACTTGGTTTGACTATTTTCCTGAGGAAGTTAAAGGGAATTACACGAAAGTTATGAATCATTTCAAGAGATACTTCTTTGATCCCCAAAACACTCAAAAGCTATGGCAAGACATTGTTTCACACGAACAAAAAGACTTAGATGACTACTACATGTATAAACAAGAGTTTCTACGTCTTTGGGCTGTATGGGTGAGAAATGTTGCTAACCCTGGTGATGGTGCAGAGTTCCTAAGGAAGGAGAGATTCATACTAGTCTCTTTCCCACACTCAAGATAAAAGTTGAGGCGGGTGCACCTACCACCTTTGATGCAGCTGAAACTAGAATTGTTGAGAAGTATAGAAAACTCAAGTGCCTAAGGGGAGAGGTTCCAACAGAGGGTCCTAGACCTAAGGGAAAATTGCAAGCATCAACATCTAGAGAGATTCCTAAGGTAACAGCGGAGGTAATTGAAAAATTAAATGAATCCTTAAGTAACTTGTCAATTCACCTTGCACAAACTGTAGGTCCCAAGGGACAAGCAAAGAAGTCAGAAGAGCGAGAGCCACCACAACCTAGGAGAGTCTTGCAATGTTGGAATTGCGGAGAGTCTGGACATGGGATGTATAATTGTCCTTGGCCCCGTGGGGAGCGAGGGAGACCTAACTTGAACTACCCAATGATGAATGCAAGTGAAAGAACTAGTCAACAACCACGGCTTCTACAAAGGCCAAATGGAGCAAGATCACCTCCACGAGGAGTGGAAGGAGTTCCTCCTTTGCCAGACCCAAATGTGCATTTGGTAGAGGTGACAAATTCCAATGAGGTTGACCTGGAAGCAAATGGCATTAAGCGTGGCCGAGGAAAAGGTAAGGAGAAAGAAGGAGTTACGTCACAAAGTGACCATGGACGAGAAAAGAAGGCAAAGGAGACCAAGGAAACCAAGAGGACGCGATGTCGTATTAACCTCCAAGACTTTCCTCTTGGACATGGTATGGATCCGTACAACTTGTTGGAAGACATGAGAGGTAAGGGTCCTGATATCTCATGGCCTCAATTTCTTGCATTATGTCCACAAGTTAGGAGGGATTTAACAAGGGCAGTTAGCACTAGGAGAAACGTAAAAGAGAGTATGCCTGTTGTAAAAATTGCACAAGCTGAAATGAATGAGGACATTACACCTGCTCTAGATTGTTACATCAAAGGGATACTGGTTAGGAAAGTTCTAGTGGATGGGGGTGCACAAATTTGCATCATGACAGAGGGACTCATGCAAAGACTAGCCATGGACGTCCATGAGACACCTGAAATCAAAGTCAAGATGGCAAACAATAGCAAGGTTAGGTGTGTAGGCATTTGTAAAAATGTCTTTGTAGAGGCCTTTGGCATTAAGAAGGCGGTGGATTTTTATGTTATGTCGACCAAGGGAAGTGGTTATCCATTTATCCTAGGAAGACCATGGCTAATGAAAATGCGAGCTTTGCAAGATTGGGAGAGTAAAAAATTAATTTGCAAGAATGACAATCATAAGAAGGTTGTCTTTGACATGAAGGAGCAACTCCAAGAGGAGCTCCATGAAGAATCATCTCAAAGTGAGACGGAAGAAGATTGGACCGATAACACTTCAGAAGAAGAAAGTAGCGGCAGCATTACTAAAGAGGAGTCTCCATCGAAGTCATGGGGGTAAGGTTTAAGCCAACCAACCAAAAGACCTCTTGTCAAGGTTTGGAGGAGATAGGTTCCCCAGAGAACCAAAATGTGGAAGATGAAGGAATGTGAGAAGATGATGTTCAACACAAGATCGAGCTAAAGCCAGAGGCCAAACCTAAAGCTCAAAAGCTAAGAAGGCTAGGAGTCATCAAGGAGCAGGCTCTACTCAAGGAGGTAAGAAAGCTTCTAGCAGCAGGTTTCATTTATCCATTGTAGAATTCAGAGTGGGTCTCTCCCATTGTTGTCACTCCCAAGAAAGTCATTCTGTCAGAGCTACCAACACTTATGCCTCCTTGTTGGAAGTACACATTCTTTGTTAGCACTAGTGTTGGGAAAGAAACAATTGGTGCTGTTTTGCTACAACAAGATCCCCACAGTACCAGAATGCGACCCATCTACTTTTGCTAGTAGGGTCATGAATGCTTTGGAGAGAGGCTACATGGAGGCAGAACTCATGATGCTTTCTCTCATGCTTGCGGTGAGAAAGTTAAGATCCTACTTGCTACCAGAACCTTTTGTAATTCTCACTGCAGAAAATTTGTTCCCTTGGGTGTCATCTCAAATGAATCTTAGTACTAGGATCTCTAAGTGGATTATGGAGTTGTAAAAGTTTCAATACTCTTTCAAGGTAGAAGATAGTGTGCGTGCACAATTGGCAGGGATTCTCACTTATAGGGTGCATGAAAAGGAGATTAAGGTTCCTGAAGTAAAGACTCTACCATTGCCACCACCAAACAATATTCCTCATTCTTTTACCTTGTTCTTTAATGGAGCTTTTCGACGAGTCACAGGAAAAGCAGGGGGAGGGCTAGTGTTGCTCAACCCAAGTGGAGAGGTTGTCATGAAAGAGAAGGTCAATCTACCAGGTTCAACTAGCAACAATGAAGCAGAATACGACACACTACTTCATGGTTTAAAGATGTGCATTGGCCAAGGTATACAATGTCTCATGGTAAAGGGGGATGCACTTCTCATTGTGAAGAAGATTTAGGCATTTGCGCATGCAAGAATGAAAGCTTAAGGACAAAAGTTCATGCCATTCATGGGTTGTTTAATCAGTTTGAAGAAGTACCACTATCTCATATTCCTAGGAAACAAAATAAAGATGCTGATTTACTTGCACAACAAGCAGTTATATGTGTTGATAAAGAAGCGCAGGTCATCATGGTGGCAGCAACTATCAAGCAACCGAGATACCAAGGATTGGTGAGTTTCCACAAGACTTCACTAAAGCTCAAAAGAGGAGACTCGTGAAGAAGGCAAGTTTCTATCTCTTCCTAGAAGGCTCCCTCTATCAAAGAGGGAAGGATCAAGTGTGCAGAAGAGTACCAACTATTGAGGAAAATTCCAGCCATTTTAAAAGGTTTGCATGAAGAGGCATGTGGTGATCATTTTGCCCAAGAATTAACTGTGAAGAAGATTTTGCTTGCGGGGGATGTTTGGCCAAGCTTGCATGTGGATGTCTAACATTGGTGTAAAAGTTATCACAACTGTCAGGTAAATGGAAATAAAAGGTTGGTGCATGGTCTGAGGCAAATAGTGCTTGCAAATGGACCCTTTGAAAAGTGGGGCATTGATGCTATGGGTCCTCTGCTTAGAACAAAGAATGGTAAACTCTACATTCTAGTGGTTGTAGACTACATGACTAGGTGGGTAGAGGCTCAAAGTGTGGCAAGGGTAAATGGAAAAACAGTGAGCAGGTTTGTCTACACTAATATTTGTTGTAGATTTGGCACAACTCTAGAGATTGTTTTGGATAATGGTCCAGGGTTCAAGAAGGATTTACTCACAGAAGTTTGTGAAGAGCTTCACATTCTACATTGTCATAGCACACCCTACTACCCACAGTCAAATGGTTTGGTGGAGAAGGCTAATGGTGTCATTGCATGCATCATTAGAAAGATGGTACAAAACAAGACAAATTTGTGGGATGACTTCTTGGATGGTGCCTTGTGGGCCTATCGAACCACATATAGGGAAGCCACGGAGTTCACATCATTTCACTTGGTCTATGGTCAAGAGGCTTTGCAGCCTATCGAGTTCAACATCCCAACAATACGGCTTCATGGCAAAGGTGGACGAGATGATCAAGAGGTATGGATGGATCGACTTATTACACTAGTGGAGCTTGAATGGAAAAGAGAAGCAGCTTACAAGTGCTACAAAAGAAAAGCTACACAAGCAAAGGAGAAGCTTGACAAGAAACTCAAGGACAAAGGCATCAAGGAAGGAGAGCTTGTGCTAAGGTATGACAATCGCCTTGACAATCGTTTCGATGCCAGGTTTAAAACTAGATGGCAAGGTCCATACATAGTCAAGAAGGATTTCAATTCAAGCTACTATCAGCTTATGGACTTGAATGGTAAAGAGCAGGTAAACGGATATCACATGAAGCACTATTTGAGTCGCCTTCTACCAAAGGATCTACTGAAGAACTGTCAAAAAACGACTATCTCATGTAAGTTTTGCTGCATGAATCATGAGTGTGACAAGAAACCACACAATGAAAATCCTATCAAGGTACGAGATATCATAGAGGACTCAAAAGCACTCTCTTTGCAAAAGATGCTTTATGATAATACATGAATATACCATCATCCTGAGGGAGGGCTAATGATAGCCGTTTTTTGGCTCTCTGTAATTGCCATAGTGAGTTACCTCACCCTACCAAAATCACATAAACACTGTGGCTGTTCTTACCTTTCATTGTACATAGACGTGCGTGAGTTAGGGGGTTTTTCCCATATCTTCTTAAAACCCTCAGTTAGCTAGTCATTGGGCTAGTTGAGCCAAAAAAATAAATAAAATCAAAAAATAAAATATATTATGATCCATTTGTGTGTATATATTTCATTGTACATAGGGCCTAAATATATGAAATTTTCATAATTATTTTGGTGTTTATTTAAATATTTCTACCTAAGTGTGCATTATTTTCCTATGTATGCTATGTACATTGACTCACCATTATCACAATTTTTCTTACCATTTTGCATACTCTTTATTCCATATAGAAATATATTCATGTAAGCTTCTCTTATTTTTGGTGAGAATCCACTCCAAGGAAAAACCTCAAAAATATCTTTCACCACCATCATTCATTGCCTTTCACTAAATTCCTATTTCCTAGAGGTATTTTTTCTTATCTCTTGTAAATAAATATACTTCAATAAAAACAAATGAGAGTCTCCTAATTTGATTCCTTATATTTTCATATATCTCTTTTTTCCATTTTATATTTATATATAGCTGACATTATTCTAGATTCGATGAATAGTTTACATATACTAGCTTGTTTTTTCTCATCATATCCATGTATTATATTTATGCATAATCCACAACCATGCATATTTTCAAACCCCTAAGAATCGATTAGGTCATGCTCTCATGCAAGGAGGGGCTCACCTTTGGAGCCATATGCAGATTCAACAAAAGGGGGGCCACTGAAGACTTTTTTGTGAAGAAAAACAGGTATTTTGGTGGGATTTTTTATATCCATCTCCACTCCGCATTTGAAGCAATGGTAAAAAGAGAAAATGTGGACCAAGAGCTGAATAATCACCTCAAAACATTTTGTGATTTTTGGAGCAACCACCGGTGAGCTAGGATTTTTTGAGTGGACCCCAGTCTGCCACTTTTCTCATAAGTAGCCCATAGTCTTCTCTCACCTCTTTCCACACTTCTACACACACACACACACACACACACACACACACACACACACACACTCATTCCTCTCAATCCCTCACTCAAGCCTCCACCTTTCATGGTTTCTCTCACCTTCTTCACCATTAACCTCCCCTCTTACTTCCATAGCTCTCATATGAGCTCTACATGTACATACACCATCTCTATGCTTCTCTCTATTACTTCCAAAGTACAATTCCATCTTACCCCTTCTCTATATACATAAAATTCAGCATGTAAACCATGCTTAACCTCTACAAATTCAGATATCTCATCAAAGGAATTGACATTTTCATCTCCATAATCAACTTTGGCATCGGTGGCATAAAGAAGAGAAGACGAAGAAAAGGATCGATAGTCATTTTGGGAACCTACACAAGTAAGTCCAAAACTTCTTCAAGCTTCACCATCACAAGGATTTCCTCACTTCATTCAACCATCTTACTTCAACCATCCATCTCATTCTACCCATTGTAAATATATCATTAACTTTCTAGTGATTACTAACACTAACCACTAAGATACTAACACAAAATAGCCATTGCCTAACCGTAAAAGACACCTCACATCAAGCCATGTGCATAGTCTCTCTCTCCCTCCCTCTCTCTCTCTCTCTCTCCTTCCTTAAAACTCTACTTTCACCTTATCTACCATCAATAATGCTCTCTTTTGAGCCCACATCCATGACTTAAGGAGACAAAGAAGTCCCGCAATGGTTTGATATTAAAAAAAACATCATAATCCTCATTTGTTAGCTTGTAAATTAGGATTTTCAATAATCTTAATGAGGGGTGTCCAACCTATAAATAGGCCCCTCTCCTTCTTGTAAAACAACCTCCAATATCTCACATAGCACCCCAACACTCTATGCGTGAGGAGAGACTTAGGTGTAACAACCACTTTGTGAGCTTCACTCTTGGTGTGAGAAAATCTTTCAAGCTACACATTGCAAGTTAGAGAGCGTGAGTTCAAAATTTCAAAACCACTATTGTAAATGTTCCTCCATCATCAATGAATTGAGGTTTGGTGCATCAAAGGCGTGATTCGACGTTCAAATCTTCGTCCTTCCACTTGTGCGATAAGGTTTAGTGAATTCAAGGTGACTTGTGTATTTGAGTTCTATTGTTTGATCTTGTTCAAAAAGTATTTTAGTGTGTTTTCATTGCCAATTTTGTGTCCATTGTAAGAGGGTATTGTGGTGAGAGGTCTCCCACACCCTAAGACAGTGTGTGTGTGTTGGCAATGTTTAGCATTCACTAAGCATTGAGTGAGTTTTGTACAAGCTCTATGATAGCAACATAACGAACCATCTCCATTTGTAAGTCACAAATAAGGTATTACGCAAGATCCATTCCTCTCTCTCTTCCCTTTGCTCTAGCTCTCTCTGGTCCATTTTGTGTGTGTCTTGGTGTGAGGTTGCTTGTTGTGTGTTTTGTGGTGAATCTTCTTGGTTTTGCCAAAATCTCTCTTGCGTCCTAGTTCGCGTACCATAACTAGGTGGTGCCCCTTCACTTTTTTTCCTGTGGGTTTGTTGTTGGTGTTTCTTGCTTGTGGTTGCCCCAGCCCCAATTGAGCAACACGGGAGCCTTGAGAGGTGTTTAGAGGTCGCCTCTCTTGTTGCCCGCCCCGGACCGCCTCACTGTGACTTGCGATTGGATTTTTCTAAAAATACTAAGTAATGCCTAAAAAGTAAGTAAAGGGGGATCAGGACAAGTCAATGCCAAAATAACCCTATACTGTTGTATATACTCCATACAAAAGGTTTTCATACTTTGTTGCTTATATAAGGTAGTTAACCTTGGTCAAGAAAATTGAGAAAAAAAACACAAAAATAGACCAAAGATGGCTTAAACTACTTTGTACATAGAAAAAAGATTATATTCCTAAGACAAGAATAATTTATCTAATTTTTTTGATTGTTTTTGGCTTAATTTAGCTCAATTTTGAGAAATTTCAATGTTTTTCAGTACCTTCTTAGGATTTTCTTCCTAAAATTCTAATAAAAAATCTAAAAAAGCAATGGAGAATCTGAAGACAAAAAACAAAATGTCATAACAGAAGGAACTCACAAATTTTTTTTAGAAGCAAACAGATGACATCAAATTTTTGCCTAAATACGACAGTGGCTCGGAAGATAAACCCGTCGTATCTGGGTCATACAAAGTCCAAACACGGAAATGAAAGATCCATAAAAAATCTTAGGTATGCATAGGGAATGATGGGATCAAAAGGGAAACGGGTTTCAGGAAGCACTAGCCACATATACTAACTTAGGGGGATTTGCTAGTCATTTCCACCTAGTGACTTTCTAGGAGCGAGTGAACGAGCGAGTACACGTGTTCTTTGAAGAACACATACTCATGGATCATGCATTTCCATGGCAAGCGGATCTAGTGGTAAGTTTTTATTGCTCATAGAACATGTGTAAACAACTAACCCACCCACCAAAAAGACAAAAATAGGGTCTAGGCACCTCACATAGAGAATTGGGGACTGCACAAAGTAGGAATGTCCAAATAACAGGTACAGGGCATCAAAAAAACCTGCACAAGATGGGGAAGGCAGAGATATGACCCAAGCCAGCTACAAGTCCCTGTGACATCTACCGTAGTAGCTTCCACCTAGCACTAAAACATGGACATAGCATACCCAAAGTTTGTACATCATCACAGGGTCCTAGTGAGGCCATCACCATCTCAATTGGATACACACAACCCAACAAAAATAGGAAAAGTATCTAGGAAACTACCCTCACACATAGAACATGTGACCAAATTATAGATGCATGGCCCAAACATGACCTTCTTGGCATGGGGAACCCAACTATATCAAAATTGTGCAAATTGGCCTCAATTATTAGCTACCATTGTTACTGCCACAAGGCTCAAAGCAGGAAAATATGGCATCAATAGTTTCCATAGGTCAAGAGGGTCCCAATGACACCTCATTTGCTCAGTTTGGACCAAAGCTTTACAGGTTTCAGAGTATGGCAAGCAGAAAAAATTGCAAAACTAGGCCAAACTTGTGGAGAAGCCTCAAATTTTTGGACCATAAGCGCAACCTAACCATAAAGAACAAATTTCCATGGGGAATGGGGAAAAAATGCTATCATAAGTGAAGAAGTCGTTGTAGAAGGCTTCCTCAAAGGCTTGCCTATGATAGCTCGACATGAACATCTACCTTTGGGAAAACAAGTGTAGAACCTCCAGGGATGACTGCTTCAACAAGTGTTAATTTTGGTCATCCTCGTTATTAGTATTGAGCTATGGGTCAGGTTTGTTCTCTCCACACATGTGTTCATGGGTGATCGTCGATGATAGGCGCACACCACATTTAGAGAGAGAGAGAGAGAGAGAGAGAGAGAGAGAGAGAGAGAGAGAGAGAGAGAGAGAGAGAGATCATATTAACTGTCGGCCAAGTGTGGTTGGGACGACTCACATAAGGGCTTTTAACCCTAAATTTTATCCTATCTTATTCTTGAATGTATGGTTTGCTTGATCTCTTTCTATGCAACGTAGATTCTTGTTGTGGGTGAGTGTGTGAGAGTGTGTGTGTGTGTGAGAGCACGGGTTAGCGAGTGACCTTACGGCAGCGGCGAGGTGTTTGAGAAACAACGACGAGAGCTCCCTCTTCACAGTGGCACAAGATTTGTGCAACGACAAAAAAACAAAGGTGAGTGACACACTGTTTGCATTCGTGAACTTCCTCGTACACGAGTTGTGTGTTTGTAGCCTTATTGGCTCACACACAGCGCAAAGCAAGTCCCTTGCGATACGACATTTTTGGTGCTGCTGCCGGGGAGGCGCTCTGCGTTTAGCTTGGGATGCAACTGTCTTTTTGTCCTTCTTGCAGTTTTCAAAATTTTAAAGCTTTTTATAGATCTATTGTTTCGCTGAGGAAAGATTTAGGGCTAGAGCAGATGCTGTGTTTTTGCATTCTTTTATTTTTCAGGAAGTAATTTCAAGCATTTTTTGTAATGTTCTGCACTCTACAACAATTTTTGGATTTTTTTGCACGTCTTGCATTAAAATCTCTACGTTTTTTGTATTTTGTTGAATTGGTTCAAAATCTGCAATTTTTACATTTTATAATAATTTCTTGCCTTTTCTGCATAAAATTTTCTTTTCCACAAAAAATTTTGTATTAAAAAAAAATCTAAAAATAATTCGGGATCATTCCCGAAGCCCAAGCCCAAGCCCTGGCCTTAGTCTTATGATATAGTATAGACCCAATACTATATATATAGTCTACCCTCACAAGAGGGAGTGAGGGCATGTGGGACAAGTCCTCCACCCTCCCCTTCACACTTGCATCCTTGGACTTTCTCCCTGTTTGCCTACACGCCCAACTAGAATTTGTCTATTTTTAGGGGTCACGAGAGTCTTGGGTAACTGAATCGTGTGTTGTAAAGCATGCCAAATTCCTCTGAATGATACGCTCATTTTGAGCTATCACAAGACCTATTATGTCTCACGCACATAAAAAGGGGTTTTAAAAAATACAAAACAAACAAAACCAAGTAAAACGACCAAAATCTCTAGTGGCGAGACCTCTTAGAGTACTCGTCACACTCAACACTTTTGGGATACGCACCGCATATGTATTTACACTCTGGATGAGTGATAGAATACAATCCATTAGAGAGTGCCTCATATTGCACGGGAACACATTATCCATCCATGTTAGGTTCAAGGCCTTTGGCTGGAACCCAAGGTAGTGCAGCTTAAGACCCTCATATCGCATCTAGTGACTACTCTTCCTCTGACTATGACATCATGGAGGGATATCCTACACAAAACCCTGAAATGTCAAGTCAAGACATGCATGACTTTGCCCCACAGCATGGGTCTAGCATGTTTATCCGCCTAAAATATACCTTTAATCGAGCCACCCGTTTGGAGCCCACAACTAGTGAAGTGAGTGAGGGCAATGGGGAGGTAGATTCACCTTTCAATTCTCATGTAGACCATGTACTCCCCAAGGGTGCACATGTGACATCCTACCTACTCCGTTCATTGAAGACCCTACTGAGCCATCACCCCCTTAGGTTCTACTACCCGATGGTAGGAGTCTTGCCAAAGTGCAAGAGATTGAATGATAGATGCAAGAAATGAGGGAGAGGGAAATTGAGAACCTATGAATGCTAGAACAAAGCCGAGCCATGAAAGCGAAGACCCTATGACAATAACCATGCCAGCCGAGAAATAGAGTGCTCCCAAGATAGCAATCATGGAGAGTCAAGCGATGGGGAGCCATAATTTTTCCACTTCAAGGGGAACCTCCGACATGCCAAGCTTAGAGGGAATATTTCTCACAGAAAATTGGGAGGATGACTTACAAACTGAGACATTGACCAACCTGTACACATGTTGCACATACCTTGTGGGGTGGTTAGAGATGGTACAATCCACGTTTGGGGCCACAAGTCTAGAGGAGTAGGAACAACTGATGATCTGTGATGTCATCCATGGTGTCATCCAATTAGGGAGGCAAGACCAAGGACTTAACATTCCTTCAATAGGTCCTATGATATTCTTGGATACGGGAAAGGCAAAATGACCAACCCTATCACAAATGGAGACTCCCTCAGTGAGTCATATTGATCCTTCATATGTTGTTTTTCTTGGAGTCTCGATACCCTTTGAACCCACAAGCAATAGTTTTACATTCCCAGATTTAGCTCATCTTTCTCTCAAAGAATCTACGGCTACTATGCCGGTCCCACCCAAAAGTACACCTTGGACCTCATTCGTGGAGTAAAGCACCGCTACATAGTAGCAAAATGCCCACAACAATACCTACAAGTGTACATCAATCATATGTACATATGGGCCCTCATACCCATGTAGCTCCCACCCCCCAATTGTTTCGATAGCCTACACTCCACAACCACCCTATCTAAGTACTCATTCTAGTGGGGCCATACCAGCTAATATTAACAAATCATATCCTATGTCTGATATGCCTAGGGCCACACCTATGAACTTTGGGCCACCACATGGCACAACATTGCACCTAGCTTGGGACTCGAGGATCACTTGTATGCCTAACCCAATGCCATGGATGTTTGCAACCAAGTGTACTATCGATTGGAAAACTAGGAGTATCATGACACGGAAACAAACGCTCAGTCCTACCATTCAATCAATAGTCTCTGAGTTATTGCCTCCTGAGGGAACACAAAATAGAACATTGCATATTCAAGAGGTTGAAACATCTGTCCCTAAAGCACAAACCTCTAGAGCTTCAACTTCCATGGTTGAAACAAAGAATGCAGCACCCAAGGCTCATCATGATTTGTCAAGGGCAACATACAAATGGGTCTCTAAAGCTTTGTTAACAACCACTTTTGATGCTCAATATGGTTCAAAACAGAAGCCTCGTAAAAGACGCCCACTCGCCCCAAGAAATGTAAGGAAACGTTACGTTGGATTCCTAAGTGACTATTAGAAGGCCAAGGCTACTATGATAGGAATGATCAATTTTGGGTTCCCTCTTCCCACTTATGTGCCTATGATCAGGTTGGTACCTCTTCCCACTTATGTGCCCCTTGAGGTATTTGCTAGTGTTTTCTAGTGTGTACATGAATGCATTACAATAACTGGGCTTTCGAATATCAGAAAAACTTTTTCCATCCTACTCATCAAATTGAGCACAATGGCCATTATAAACAGGTGTTTCTTATCCATTATCATTGCTTGTTTTCTTTTCTAACATCCATGTTTGTCTGCTTTGATTGTGATTGGTACCAAAATGTTCAACACATTTGCTTAGTATTCAACATTAGATTCAATATAATTTTTGTCATAGTCCCTTGTTTAGGTTTATTAATCAAGGAGTCTGGCTAAGCTAGTTTGACCAAGGTAAGGTGTTGGAGATCTTCTCTTAACACCATAGGAGATGCCTTCCTAATTTTCAATAGTTACCTTAGGCTCTTAACCTCATATTATAAAGCATGGTGTGCAATGTGTCAGTGATTTTTAGTGGGATTAATTGCTCTTGACCTTTATCTTAAGTATTATAATGGGAGTTTGACTATTGTGATAAGCCAGGGAGGGTAAGAATGTCAAAATGACCCCCCAAAGTTACAAAATAGAAATGCAATGAAAAAAAAACAACCAACAATGTAAAACCTTACGCTAGAAGAGAAATTTCGATTTGATTTGGTACTTCACTCACATGTATTGCCTATGGTACTAGAGCCCTAGAGGTTCTCAGTGTGGGTGCTTTTCCTTGAGAAGCAAAAATCTCAGGCATACAAAATAAGCACACAGGTCAAATGACTTTGAATCAATGTAAACCAAAGAGAGCCCAAAAGATCAATTAAGGCTCTACATGGAAACAAGGCATCTATCATAAACACTTTGGGGGGTCAAACAAAGGGAACCATTTAGGTGATGATTTCATGTGTGATTTCTTTTATCATATCTTAACTAGACGGTCTTCTAGGTTAGCCTCTAGTCAGCCCTGTGATAGTGAAACACTCTGCTCTTGCAATTAAATAGCTTAATTGACCATAGAGAATTGAGAAGCTTGCCCATGGATTTAATAATTGACCTTTAGTGCCTATTGATAGTTAAATTAGCGACACTAGACCTTTTGATTTGTTGACCTTTACAAGTACTTATGTGTTTGATCTATTGCATTTTAATGTTGTGCTCAACAAATTGTTAAATATTTAGCTACCAATCACTTTATGTGCTTGTTCATTGCATATGATTTTCAATTATCCATTTTCTTATAAGAATGCAGCTATTGTGACATTTTTATTTGATTTTAAAGTATTCGAGTGAAGCTAAAGAATCAAGATCTTGCAGAGGACCAGTGAAGTTTCTTGTAGTATTAAACTTCTTGATTGAGAGCACGTCCATGGGCCACTACTCTCATCAAGATGTTTAATTACTACGAGACCTATCCCCGTGGACCCACCAAGTTCCTACTTTCGAACACACCTTCCTAAATTATGCACCCAAACAACTTTGCCATGAGAGACTCGATCATTATAGCCCGGTAGTTATTTTAAATTTACATTCTTTACATCCCCTCTTTATTGCAAAGACTTGACCCAATTAGTACTCCAATTATAAGGCACGCCATGTTGAAGTGCAAGGTTGAACATATTACGCATCTACTCATGTGTAAAATATTTCGTCCATTTAATCATTTTCAATTTGATATCTTGAAGATCTCCCACTTTGAGAGTGGCCAACTTTTCGAGCCCAACACATATATCCTCAATAGTAAAAAAAGAGGGCATATATGGAAGTCAACCATAAACTGAAAAATTTTCAGTGTTACGTTGAAGTGCAAGGTTGAACATATCACACATCTACTCATGTGTAAAATCTTTCGTCCATTTAATCATTTTCAATTTTATATCTTGAAGATCTCCCACTTTGCAATTGGCCGACTTTCCAAGCCCACCACATATATCCTCAATAGTAAAAAAAGAGGGCATATATGGAAGTCAACCATAAAATAAAAAATTTACAGTATTTTATTTCTCATATAGTTACCTCCAATGTGTGTACATATCTATAAGACTCAAGTTCTAAAACTCTTAACCCGTCTGCCCCTCAAGTTTCTCTATGTCTTCCACATGCATGTGCCTTTTCTTGAACTTGAAATAATTATTGCTTTACTTCCCATCTTTTTCTCTTCCTTTGAATCAATGTCTTGTATGTATGCAAATGACTTTGATAGTTTTTTTTGTCTATAGTTACATCAAGTTTTATCAATGACTTTCAAGCATCTTGACATTCTTTAATATCAAACCATCTTTTGCATGATCTATCTTTGTTGATACCATAGACATACATTATGACAAAGCATTATGCGGCACAATAATAAATAACTTTCTTGAGAGCTTCCCATTTAGTTTCCAATGGTATGTCACATTGAAGCTATGCCATCCATAAGTTTTGCTCAACCATTTGAATGTACATAGATACCCATTTGAAATCCATACATAGTGATAATTTCTCTTCCCTTTGGTTGAGATTATTATGCTTAGTTGCTTCTCCAAATACAAGATCAATATATAAGGTCCAATGGTCTGATTTCAGGATCCATTGGCCAAGCGTAAAACTCTTTATACGATACATGATGACTTCGGAGAGTAGCATATAATCAATTATACTATCCCCATTATGTTTTCTACATGTAAATCCATTGGTTCCACTTCACAAAGATACACATTAACAACGAGCATACCCATGCTTTTACACATATATAAACAACTTTCCATATTGATCTGACTCTTTCTCATCTATTGAAATACGATCATATACGTGACCTACCTCCAAGTCCCTTGAAATGTAAGGCATATCAAATTGTTGAATATCATGTTGCAATGTTTTTGTGCGAGCATTCATATTTCCAAAGATAATAACATCGCCTTCACCTTTAAAATAAACAATATTCTTCTCTAAATAAAAAAACGACTGATCTATATCTATGCAAGCATAAAAAGAAGGATCTGATGAGAAATTTAACAATCGGCTCGGCTACAAAAATGGATATTCTTTTTTATGTCATAATTTTTAGCCATACATAACATTTGTGCTTGTCATCTTCTTAAATTGATACAAAATCTTCTCATTTTTTCTAACTATACATGTAACCTCTCCTTGCTCTCTTCATTACTTTGAGATTCTTTGACCACATCAATAAATGTTCTTTCAACCCGCTAATCCTTTGCATATCATACTCCCAAGTTTCAACAAGAAGTACAACATCGACTTTGTTCGTTAGTTCATCAATGCTAGCCGCCGCATTCCATGAGTACCCATTACAATACCAAAAGCATATTTTCTATTGTAACTTGGTCCCATAGGTCGCGCATTCCTATTTGCCTGAGGGACTTACATCTTCCTTGAGCACATTTTCTTCATGAGAGATCTCCTTGATTTTCTTGATCCTCTCCTCGTATAGCTGGCGACACATATGTTATTGCTCAACAGTACAATCTTGCAATGATACCAAGTAAGAGAGAGAGAGAGAGAGAGAGAGAGAGAGAGAGAGAGAGAGAGAGAGAGAGAGAGAGAGAGAGAGAGAGAGAGAGAGAGAGAGAGAGAGAGAGAGAGAGGTCACATCTCCTCCTCTCTCTGCCAGCTTCTATTCAATACTTCCACCCACTATCAATTAGTTTACTTTAATAAAACTCTAAATGTATAATGATCTGATAGATTTTTACACGACTGTATCGTATTTTTATGTTGTGTAGATTGCTTAAAGAGCACATACTACCAGCTGACAATGTGATGCCAGATTCCCGAGATGAAGCAAGAAAGATTTTACGAAACTTGGGGATGGATTACAATTCTATCCACGCTTGTCCTAATGACTGCATTCTTTTCAGAGGGGAATACATAGACATGGAGAAGTGTCCGAAATGTGATTCCGAAAGATATTGAGTAGATCTCCACGGGACAAAAATTCTACAAAAGGTTTTGCGACATTTTCCTCTGCTTCCTCGCATCAAGCATTTCTTCGAATGTAAGTCCATGGCCGCCCTAGCATCATGGCATGAGGAGAATAAATCTTCGGATGGTGTGCTACGAATTCCTGCAGATTGCGCGGCGTGGAAACATATAGAAGGAACATGGTCGGATTTTTCCAGGGAAGCTCAAAATTTGCGCTTAGGCTTGGCTATGGATGGCGTAAATCCATTTGGTCAAAGATCAACATCTTACATTGTATGGCCCGTTGTCATCGTCAACTACAACATTCCCCCGTGGTTGACTACGAAGAAGGGGCACCTATGGCTAAGCTTGATTGTGCCAGGGCGATATAAAGTGGAGAATATGGATGTGTATCTTCGTCCACTATTGGAAGAGCTACAACAATTGTGGATTGGCATAGAGGTGGTGGATATGAGCCGACATACAAGACGACGGAATGCTTTGATTAGAGGCATTCTAATGTGGACCATGCATGACTATCCTGGGCTAACAGAATGCTCAGGTGATCTATTGACACTCCTCACTCAGACACTGTAAATCTTGTTTTTTCCCATAGTTGATCTATTATCATGTGTATACATGCAGGGCTTCAAACAAGCGGATACAGACCATGTGTCACATGTGGACCTAGACTGAATGCACGTAGGGCGCCCTCACTGAAGAAGCAAATCTATGAAGGTCATCAAGCGTATCTTCCAGAGAATCATGTGTTACGCGACAGCTTTTTGGGAAGAGAGCCACCAAGGATGTCTGCACAAGCATGGTTAGAGCAGAAGGAGATGTGCGATGACGGATTGCCTCCAGAGATGAAGAGACTATCTCTATGGTACGAGTTACCATACTGGCCCCGACTCATGATCAATCACTTGCTCGATCCAATGCACATATTCAAGAATGTGGGTAATCTACTATGGGACCATCTGACCGGCAAGAAAGATACTTTGGGAGCCAGAGTTGACCTTAGAAATGTGGATCGTATGGAGCAATATTGGCCGCAAACAGCGTCTGATGGATCGATAAAACTCCCTAAAGCACCATGGATTTTTACAGGAGCCCAAGAACGCAAAGTAAAAGAGACCATTCGATCTTTGCGGACCCCCACTGGCGTAATGCACTCGCTCCGAACGTGTTTTACTAAAGAAGGAAAGCTTACCGGTTTGAAGTCACACGATTGGCATAAAATGTGTCAGGTACGTTCACAGTGTACTTTAATATCATTGCATAAAATGTGGACTTTAATATCATTGCTGCACATCCGTAACACAATCTACAAACTTGCAAAGCTGGTGCAATGGATCTCACAAAAGGAGATCAACGTAGACTCCATACCATTCGCCAAACTAAATGCTGCGGAGCTTGTGTGCATGTTTGAGAAACATTTTCCTACTACCATGCTAACCATTCAGGTGCATCTTCTTGTTCACATAGTTGATGAGGTGGAAATAGCTGGCACAGTTCATTCCAGATGGATGTTCTTCTTAGAACGTTTCATGAAAACGCTTAAGGGATATGTGCGTCAAAAGGCACGTCCTGAGGGTAGCATGGCAGAAGGTTGGTTGGTATCAGAGTCACTAGTGTACATTGGAGAGTGGCTAGACGGATTTGATAAAGCTCGGGACACGCTATGGCGAACCATAGATGATGAGCGCATATCTGGGATTGTCATGTGCAATCTCGGTGTTGAGAAGAAGATGACGGAAGATCTAGAGGCTAAAATCAACCGATTTTGCATGCTTCACAATCCAGTGATGCAAAAGTGGATTTCACAATATGAGGATGCAAAGCAAGAGCGACAAAGGACACGAATCGAGTGGAGACGGGAAAGACGACCACCGATGCACTATCCGACGGTTCTGGAGAGCCTACCAACATTCATGAGCTTAAGATGGTTGCACAACCAATTGAAAAGCGCACAACAATGCGGTGACGAAGTGACTGAGGAAGAGTGGGAGTACTCTCGGGGTTGCGCGACCAAGGTAAGTTTGCAATGTACGACTAGCTAGTGACTTTATTTCTAAACGTTTGAACGGCCACTCATAATCTTTGTTCGTTGTAGTATAAGTCATACACAGCAGCATGGTGTAAAGGTCGACATTTTAGGGTGGAACGGATCGACAAAAAGCGTTTTACTCAAGATTGTGGAATCATGGCAAAATTTGAACAGTCTAGTCGACGACGTTCCTCTGATGCAGATCCTGTGGTGGCGGAACTCACTTACTTCGGCACGCTACAAGAGATTTTGAGGATCGATTACAGAGGATTTTTTGTCGACTTGTTCGACGTGCAATGGTTCAAGATAATCATGGAGGGTCGCAACGCTACTGTGCGTAGAGGAGAGTATGGTTTTCTTGAGGTGGATTCTACTAAGAAATGGACTGACCTAAGAGACACTTTCGTACTACCCGAGCATTGTGAACAAGTAAGTATGTAAATAGTTAACATCCCCCTTTTACAAGTTATGTGCTTGAAAGCTCTCATGTAAGTTATGTGGCTCTGGCAGGTAATATTTCATCCTACAAAGTCTACATCAAACTGGTGGTACGTCATAGAGGTAGCCCCTCGTAGTGCAAGGGCGTATGAAGGCTACCATGTGCCAATCACAACGGCATCAATGGAGGAGATCAGAGAAGATGCTCAATCAGAAGCTGCTGCGGTGGTGCCAGACGAGCATCAAGATGCTACTACTCTATATGGGGTGCATGCAGAGGGGCTACAAAATGAAACAGAGGATATGTGTTTAAACGGAGAGCTCTATATAGATATAGAAAGTTATGCTGAGTTATGCGAGGATGAGAGAGAGATCTCTTAAAGCCACAAATATTGTATTTGAACAATTTTGCTCCGTGTTGTAAAAGCTCTTGCTCTCTAAGTACCTTCCATGGTGTATAACGCTCTTTTCTACTCGCGCTCACATCTTTTGATTGAAAATTCTGAGTTTTTGACTTGCCTCTTCTATCACTCAATTCATTGCGTCATTGTATTTATATGCGTCATTACGTCATTGTATTTAATGGTCTTTGCGTCATTGTCTACTCTATTCATTCAATATTAAGTTTAAATATTCGTGTGTTTAATGCAGGTATGGATGATGAGGAGTTTCTTTCTTCTTTGTCACTGCAGCAGAGACAGTGGTACGTGGAGCGTCATCGCTCTGGCGCATCATCGCGCGTTCCTACTCCATCCGCATCTCCCTCTCTTTCAGAGCATTCGGCGCGCTCCGAAGCTTCGGCGTCGACGAGACGATATTCACACTCGTCTAGACACCGGCGTTCTAGTGGTGGCGGTGGCGGTTGGTGTGGGGATTCCGCCGCCGATGCCTCCACACCGCCTCGTGTTCGACGAGGCTCTTTACCCTCCCCTTCTTTGCCCGCCCCCACACCAGCCACAACATCGCCATCTACGCCAGGTTTTGCGCGGCTGACTGTTCCTAGCAGCTACACACCTCTACCTACTCCGCCAGGAGCCACCCCACTCGACACTCCTCGCTTCGGGGCCCAGACGCCGGTGGAAACACCTGACGTCCGTACCCCCATCGACACGCCGCTAGAGACCCCTGCCGGGACACCCAGGTTCACGCGTCACCGGCCAGAGGGCTTGCCTTACTCCATCGACTTCAGCGGCGGCATCATCATGGATGATGACGGCAAGAAGGTGATCTCGCGCATGCGTGGTCTTTGCTCTCAGCTGTTTAGACACTACATACTAAACAAATGGAGTGAAGTACCAAGTGATTTAAAAAACAGAGTCATCAGCATACTTCATGATGAGTTTCCCATTCCAACACGGGATCAGCGCTTCAATGAAGACCTGATGAAGATTCGAATGTGCGAATACTGCAAACACAAGCGTTCCGAAGTGCAAAAAGCAATCAAGCATGGGTGGAACATGCCAGATTGGCTGGCCAAAGAAGATTGGAAGAATGCGAAGAAAGGAGCGCACGAGAATCCCGACAAGTGGAAGCAACAAAAGGATGCAGCCAGAGTGCGAGTAGAGGCAGGGAGCTCGCACCACTTGGGGAGCGGTGGATGGGCATCATTTGAGGCCGATTTTGTAAGTGTTTTCGCATTGCTCTTTATGTTCGATAGTTTAGGGTTTATGAGTTTTTTAATTCTAACATAATGAAATCTTTGTATGTTTTGACAGTGGTCGATGACAGGACGTGATCCCACACCGTACGAGCGCGAGTACGCAGGCAGGAAGGGCTTAAACGCCCTGATGGACATTCTCAGTTCTCGCGGCGGCATGGTTAGTATTAGGGTTTACTCTTTTCTATTTTTTGTATTGTTTTATAAATGTCGTTATATGTTTATACTTACTGAAAGCTGCCTTATTGTCTTTTTTTGCAGAATCCGACAGATACGCCG
This sequence comes from Adiantum capillus-veneris, assembly GCF_014529385.1. Classification (NCBI taxonomy): domain Eukaryota; kingdom Viridiplantae; phylum Streptophyta; class Polypodiopsida; order Polypodiales; family Pteridaceae; genus Adiantum; species Adiantum capillus-veneris. The sequence continues at coordinate 153,164,726 of NC_140943.1, forward strand.
CTTGGACGCGATGAGACGTCTGACTAGACGACGTCAATTTAGCCGTAGCTAGATAGCATTAGTTTAGGGTTTCTCATAGCTTATGTATCACAAAATTTTGTAGCATGAATGAGTGCTTACAATCACATGTCATTTTTTTGTATTTCAATACCCTACTTTTTCATTGAACTCTCTCTCCATCTCTTTATATTTATTCTTGCTCTTCACATGCTCCATCTGCCATGCTGATTGGAGTGCATACGTGAGTGCTACCTTTTAAACCAATTTCTAGAGCTTAGCAGAATCTCTTTAGATTCCTGTTAATAAGAGTATGTAGACCCAGCAGTAGGTGTCCAAAATTTTGTAGCATGAATGAGTGCTTACAATCACATGATTTTATACGTCTTTCTGAACCATGTATATTATTACATTTGTCACTGCAGTTTATTTTGCCAATCAATTCTTTATGCCTATGATGTTGTACAATTAACATTATTACATTTTCCAATCAATTCATTTTGCCTATGATGTGTACAATTGTCAATTTTACGCTTGTCAATTTTGCAAACAATGCGTGTCATAATAATCAATATCTAATTCTCCTAAATGATTTTCTCATATTAAACTGATCATTTAATGTGGGGAAGTGCCAAGGGAGAAAAAGCTAGAATATTGGTTAAGTTAGCAGACCGGCCACAGTAGGGATCCAAAGGAGGGAAAATAGGGATCCAAAGGGGGGGCCATCTGCAAAAGAGCCATGTGAAACAATGGGCCAAAAAGACCCTAAGGTTCAGCCCATTAAGACTTCCAAAATGCTAAGGTTCCAAAATTCAAAGGTTGTGTCCAAAGGTCAACCTTAGGGAAAATTGGATGCTTAGTGTGTGTCCCAAAAAGTCTTTCTACATCCCTACATGGGAGGGGGCGAGCCCCAAAGCTAGGGGATGAGAGAGAAAGCCACACACACACACACAGGCTCCCTTTACACAAAGGGAATGAGGGACACATGTCAGCTCCCTAGGCCAGATGCCCACAAGGTGTGCCCAATTCCTATTGGAAGACCCTTGAAGTGGACCAATGAGAATTAGGCTAGAGTAAATCTAGTTTAATTAATTTAAAAACATTTAATAAAAGAAACCAATAAGAATTAAGTGTCCTAGAAGACTATTGGGCAGTCTCCCAAGGGGTCCAATGAGCATTCAGGAGCCCCATGGCTTGCCTGATTCCTATTGGCCGGGAGGCAAAGGGGTCCAATGAGAGTTTAGTTTAATTATTTAATTATCTAAAGCTCTCACAAAAGGGGAAAGGGGGACACATGTCAGAAGGCTATCACTTATGCTGCTTAATCCCTATTGGCTTGACCTGGGGAGGTCCAATGAGGCAAAAGCCAGCCTAACTTAGCAGCTAGGGCTCGCCCAAGAGAGAGAGGGGGCTGATTTTTGCTTGGCATTGACACACACACTCTCACACTTGACCATGTGTGAAGGGAAAAATACTCTATCTCCTCCCAAGCTTTAATGGAGAGCTCATCACCTACTCCAAGCTTGTGAGATAGAAGCCTACATCAACACTCTCTTGGCATGTGGATGCAAATCCAACCAAGAGCCAAGCTTCAATGCATGCTCATCTTCTCTACCAAGCTAATTACTAAGCTAAGCTATGCTAATATGAGTGATTATGTGAGGAGATGTACTTCTTTCTCGTAAGATACTTCTTTTTCCTCTCAATCTACTCTCATACCCTGCTAGCTCTCACCATCTTCGAAGGTGTGTGAGGTCTTGGGTCTGAGAACGGGGATAATTCAAGTTGTGTTTGATTAAGTGTTTTGCTTGGTGTATGAAGCTTCCATCTTCATTGCACTAGCTCGTCTTGAAGGAACACAAAGAATTGTATTGTACAATGTCTCTCTTGATGGGAGAAACCATAATACAAAGCCTTTTGGAGGGGGGACCGGCTCCATGCAAATCCGGTCCTCAACTGTTGTCAATAGCTTAATTGCTCTCTCTTTTGAAAGTATTGTCGATGCTATCTAACTAGGTGTTATGCTTTTTGTTGCTCTCTCCACCCAAGCACTCTTGTAATTCTCATTAGGAATCAACTCTAATGAAATGCTCACTATGTTCATGCTAATTTCCGCTACACATAAGATTTTAGGCCATTAAATGTTACATTGGTATCAGAGCTCAAGGTTTCTCTTTTCTTACTCAAGAAGGGAGGTCCTCAAGCTAGCTACAAATGGTTGGTATTATTAATTGCCTGTGAGTAAGTAGAACAGGGATTTTTCAGCCTTGCAGTGCGCCTGCCTTTGTGCAGTTAACGGGGCATCACCGTCGAGAGCTATGGTCTTAATAGTGGAGTCCTACGGGGCTTGCCTACGGCTTAACCACTATTGAGCTATTAGAAGCTTGACAGGAGCCGGTGCTGTTTTGGTGTCGAAAGACCCTCTCTTCTATTTCTTGCAATTAATGGTATTCGAGCCGCGGGTACAGTAGCTTGAGTGCTTTTTCTAAAGGGGTAAAGAGGAGTAGCAACTAGGGCTTGAAGTGCCAAAGTACACCTAAAAAGTTTACACCTAAAAGTTGTTAGAATGGCTGACAATATTAAAGAGAGTGAAATTAATGTTGATAACTTTGATTTTGCTCATGAGCAAGCTACTAATGATGCTTCAATGCTTGTTAATTATCTTGTTTCTAGGCTTCAACAAGCCATGGGCAATCCATCTCTCCAAAGTGAAGTGCAACGGCAGCTCCGTGCTCACGGGATTCTCCAAGCTCATCACCATGACGAGAGAACACCTAGGAAGCCTCCTTGTGAGACTACCAAAAGAGGTCTCTCTCCGATTCGGGAAGAAGAAGAGAATCCATATGAAGGGCTCAAGAACTTATTTCTTGATGATGCATCTCCTTCCCAAAGGAGAACTCAAGAGCCTCCACCGAAGGAACGAGAAAGAAGCGAGTCTCCCGCCACCTCGGCGGAGATGGCTCCACGAAGACGGCGGGCTAAACGCTCTCCATCACCACCAAAGCGGAGAAGACCATCACACTCTTCTCCACGCCATAATTCAAAGAGGGATGATAAAAAGCAAGAGAAGAAAAAGGCGAGAAAGAGGACACCCTCTTCTCCATCTTCTTTATCCTCTTCCTCTTATGAAAGCTATGGTGAAGATGACAAAGATCAAGACAAGAAAAAGGCGAGAAAGAGGTCACCCTCTTCTCCATCTTCTTCAAATTCTTCATCTTCTGAAGAAAGTGATGGTGCAACTTTTGAACCATCAAAAAGAAGAGGCCATAGGAAATCCTATGCCGCATGGAAGAGGTCGTCCAAGCTGAAGAAATTCAAAGAGGGAGGGAAGAGCATCTCTTTCCTTACCTATGATGGCACCTTCGGTGCTACAGATAAAGTTTTGGCCTTTATCCAGCAATTCGATGCGGCGTTTGGAGATGAGGGCTTCACGGAGTCCTCTAAGCTACGCCATGTAGCTATGCACTTTCAAAAGTCCGCCAGACAATGGTGGTCTAGCCTACGAGCCAACGGTGAAGCTCCACGAACATGGAAGGCTTTAAGAGCTTCCATTATGAAGCAGTTTTTGGCCACCGATGCCAAAGACAAAGTACTCACCGAATGGCGAAGCTTAAAGCTCTCTCCCAATGAATCCATCCACAAATATGTAGACAAGTTTTGGGACCTACAACTCAAAGCCACTGTCTTCAAAAAGTTGGATTTTGGAGAGCAAAAGCAACAATTTTGTGCGGGCTTAACCGAAGAAATGGCGGAGTATGTCAACTCCCAAAGGCCACGTACCATATCGGCGGTAATACACCATACTATGGTGGCCTCGCGAATCAATTTCCAAACGGGGGGTAAAAGAAATAATAAGCCCCCGGAAAACAAAGGTTCCAATGAGCCTAAGGGGAAGGACAATGTCCAAAAGTCTCCTAAGGGCAATTCCAACAAAGCTAAAGAGAAGGGAGTTTACAAAGGAAAGAATAAACTCTCTCCTGAAGAGCTTGAGCGTTATCGTAAAGATAACCGGTGTTTCAAGTGCGGCGAACAAGGGCATGCGTACCGTGCTTGTCCCCAAAAGAACAACCGCCAAGATCCTCCTAGAGCTTCTTTGGTTGAAATCCAAGAGGAGGAGATTCACCAAACTCACCACAAAGGATCTCCTCTATGCCATGCTTGGGGAAAGGTAAGAGAACATGATGCTTTTATTCTCTTTGACCCTGGTTCTACTCACAATTTCATATCTATGGAGTTAGCCACCAAGCTAGGCATACAATCCTACGAGATGGGAGATATCCTACCCGAAGACAGTGCCTTCAAGGGGCAAGAAGCTTCAGTCACTCCCTTAATCGGGAAATTGAGGCTTCATGTCCAAGGCTATGTGGACAAAGAGGATTTCTTTATCTCTCCTCTCAAGCATGAGGATGTAATCCTAGGGGCACCATGGTTTGACCGTCTGGCTGCCCATGTTAAATTTCCTGAAAGGAGAATCTCCTTTAAGTTCAGGGAAAAGGACATGTATATAGATGCTAGGGAGATGGGTAACACCATCCCCATTGTACATACACCAGCTTTCAACAAGTCAATAAAGAGCTCTATTTCCGTGTACATGATTTTTGTTAAAGATTCTCAAAATGAACCTAATGCTTTAGCAAAAGAAAATAAAAGCAACCAAAAGGAATTAGAGTTATCCAATTTTCTCAAGGGGTTTCAAGATGTCTTTATTGACGACATCCCTTCTGAGCTACCTCCTAAACGAGGTAATGACGACCATGCAATTGAACTTCTTCCAGGAAGTTCACCGCCTAACAAACCTCCTTATAGAGTTTCTCAAGCTCAACAAGAGGAGATTATGCGGCAAGTGCATGAGTTAATTGAGAAGGGCATGGTTAGGCCTAGCTCATCTCCATTTTGCTCACCTGTGCTATTAGTGCAAAAGAAAGACGGCACATATCGTATGTGTGTCGACTATAGAGCACTAAATAGGATCACTATCAAGAATAGGTTTCCCGTTCCACGGGTAGAAGACCTATTTGATAAGCTACAAGGATCGACCTACTTCAGTAGGATTGACCTAAAAAGTGGCTATCATCAAATAAGGATAGTTGATCAAGACATTGTAAAGACCGCATTTCGTACTACATTTGGTCTTTACGAATACATTGTCATGCCTTTTGGCTTGACTAATGCACCAGCCACATTTAACCGCTTGATGGAGAAGCTGTTCAGACCTCATCGAACCTTCACTGGAGTGTTCTTTGATGATATTATCATCTACTCTAATTCATTAGAGGAACATAAGCAACACCTCCAGGTAATATTTCAAGTTTTAAGAGAGAATAAACTTTATGTTAATCGAAAGAAAAGTGAATTTTTCTTGCAAGAGATTCAATATTTAGGTCACATTATCTCTCAAGATGGAATCCAAATGGATCCATCCAAGTTAGAGGTAATAAAAGGATGGCCTAAACCAAGGAATCTTCATGAACTAAGAAGCTTTATAGGTATGTGTGCATACTATAGACGCTTCATAGAAAAGTTCTCACAAATTGCGGGACCATTACATGACCTAACAAAGAAAAATGTTAGGTATACGTGGTCTGCTAAGGAGAACAATGCTTTCGAAAAGCTTAAAGAAAAGCTTATCTCTCAACCTGTGCTTACACTACCGGATCTCTCAAAACCATTTGAGGTCCAATGTGATGCTTGTGGTGATTGCCTTGGGGCTGTTTTGCTCCAAGAAGGGCACGCCATAGGCTATGAGAGTCGAAGGCTCGACCCTGTTGAGCAAGCTCTAGGCATATACGAAAAAGAACTCCTTGCAGTTCTACATGCCTTAGACTCATGGAAGCACTATTTATTGGGGACTCCTTTCATTCTGCGAACGGATCACCAAAGTCTTAAGTACTTCATGACGCAGACCAAGCTCTCCGACAAACAAATGAGGTGGGCAAATTTCCTTTCGCAATTTCATTTTCATATTGCTCACATTGCTGGCAAGCATAATCAAGTAGCCGATGCACTCTCAAGACGACCGAGAGTGAATGCGGTTTCCATAGCAACTCACAATGATCTATCTTTAATGATAGATGAGTATGCTATTGATCCCGATTCTAGAGATGTGATTTCAGCCCTTGCCTTAGGGAAGAAAGAAGAACCATTTACTTTACAAGATGGTTATCTTCTCTATGGCAATAGACTATGCGTTACTAACTCACTACGTGAGAAAGTAATGTATGAATCTCATACTCCCCCATATGCGGGGCATAGAGGGATTCAGTCTACCCTAAAGGGAATTGAAACATATTTCTATTGGCCTACCATGAAAGTGAACATACATGAGTATGTTTCCAAATGTGTGGTATGTCAAAAGACAAAATTTGATAGAGGGAAGCAACTTGGATTGCTTCAACCCTTGCCAATCCCTAATTCACCATGGGAGAGCATATCCATGGATTTTATCTTTGGATTGCCTAAGTCTATCCATGGGAATACGGTAATATGGACGATAGTAGACAGGTTCAGTAAACAAGCTCATTTTATACCTGTCAAAAAGACTATCAAAGCCCATCAAATGGCAACCCTCTTCATTTCACAAATTTTCAAGTACCATGGCTTGCCAATGTCCATAGTGTCGGATAGAGATCCTAGAATGACCAGTAATTTCTGGAAGGGTCTCTTTGAGAATTTAGGAACAAGGCTAAACTTCTCTTCGGCCTATCATCCACAAACTGATGGCCAAAGTGAAATAGCTAACCTAACTATTCTCGATCTACTAAAAGCCTATGTAACGGAAGTAGATCAAAGATCCCAATGGGAGAAGTACTTACCCTTAGTAGAGTATGCTTACAATAACACTGTACATACTTCTACAGGAAAAGCACCTTTCGAGGTAATTGAGGGAAGATCAAAAAGTCCCTTGCTACTTAAGGTACATGGGAAGATCTTCGCTGCAGATGAGTATAGCCGAGACCTACAAGAATCTTTCCAAAAGATTAAGGATGCTATCTCTATCTCACAGCAAAGGCAAAAGGCTACTGCTGACAAGCACAGAAGAGCCCAAACCTTTAAAGAAAACGATTGGGTCTTGTTAAAGTTTCCCAAGGCTCGATTAAGGCACACTACGGGCAAGAATCCTACGGGTCACCAAAAGTACTATGCTAAACTAGCAAAAAGGTACTATGGTCCCTTCCAGATTCTTAGGCCAATCAATGAGATGGCCTATCAACTTAAGTTGCCCAATCATTGGCTCATACACAATGCTTTTCATGTGAGCCTCTTAAAGCCTTACAAAGGAGAGCCACCTCAAGAACCAACTATTGAAGACCCACCGGAGATCGAGGACCACGAGGAGGTGCTGCAGCCCGAGTCCATTCTCCGACATGAAGACAAGGTATTAAGAGGCGGTAAGACTATCCGACGATATCTTATTAAGTTTAAGAATTATCCTTTTGAAGATGCTAGATGGATGCAAGGCATACAATTAAAGGATAACCTAAACCTTGTCAATGCTTACAATGCTTCCCAAGAGTAAGCAAATGTACAAAATGTTAAAAATGAACAAAAATTTTTGTCTTATAAGACTCTCTTTTTCTTTATTTGTGCACAAAAATGAAGTAGTATGCATGCTTAGATCAAGTTTGTGGAGACGACGTCTCCCAAACACCAAGTAGAGCTTGTCACTCTACTATGGAAGACTGATAGGACTAATGTGCAGACATGCTTGCGGCAGCCTCAGGCTCTCAAGCGCCAAATGGACTAGTCATCCATTATGGAATGATGTCGTAGGGTAACATAGGGATCCTCTACCCGCTAAGGACAGGACTCATGCATATGCTTTATCTTCTCTACACCATAGTCGAGGACGACTATGATTTCAAGAGAGAGGTAATGTCATAATAATCAATATCTAATTCTCCTAAATGATTTTCTCATATTAAACTGATCATTTAATGTGGGGAAGTGCCAAGGGAGAAAAAGCTAGAATATTGGTTAAGTTAGCAGACCGGCCACAGTAGGGATCCAAAGGAGGGAAAATAGGGATCCAAAGGGGGGTCCATCTGCAAAAGAGCCATGTGAAACAATGGGCCAAAAAGACCCTAAGGTTCAGCCCATTAAGACTTCCAAAATGCTAAGGTTCCAAAATTCAAAGGTTGTGTCCAAAGGTCAACCTTAGGGAAAATTGGATGCTTAATGTGTGTCCCAAAAAGTCTTTCTACATCCCTACATGGGAGGGGGCGAGCCCCAAAGCTAGGGGATGAGAGAGAAAGCCACACACACACACACAGGCTCCCTTTACACAAAGGGAATGAGGGACACATGTCAGCTCCCTAGGCCAGATGCCCACAAGGTGTGCCCAATTCCTATTGGAAGACCCTTGAAGTGGACCAATGAGAATTAGGCTAGAGTAAATCTAGTTTAATTAATTTAAAAACATTTAATAAAAGAAACCAATAAGAATTAAGTGTCCTAGAAGACTATTGGGCAGTCTCCCAAGGGGTCCAATGAGCATTCAGGAGCCCCATGGCTTGCCTGATTCCTATTGGCCGGGAGGCAAAGGGGTCCAATGAGAGTTTAGTTTAATTATTTAATTATCTAAAGCTCTCACAAAAGGGGAAAGGGGGACACATGTCAGAAGGCTATCACTTATGCTGCTTAATCCCTATTGGCTTGACCTGGGGAGGTCCAATGAGGCAAAAGCCAGCCTAACTTAGCAGCTAGGGCTCGCCCAAGAGAGAGAGGGGGCTGATTTTTGCTTGGCATTGACACACACACTCTCACACTTGACCATGTGTGAAGGGAAAAATACTCTATCTCCTCCCAAGCTTTAATGGAGAGCTCATCACCTACTCCAAGCTTGTGAGATAGAAGCCTACATCAACACTCTCTTGGCATGTGGATGCAAATCCAACCAAGAGCCAAGCTTCAATGCATGCTCATCTTCTCTACCAAGCTAATTACTAAGCTAAGCTATGCTAATATGAGTGATTATGTGAGGAGATGTACTTCTTTCTCGTAAGATACTTCTTTTTCCTCTCAATCTACTCTCATACCCTGCTAGCTCTCACCATCTTCGAAGGTGTGTGAGGTCTTGGGTCTGAGAACGGGGATAATTCAAGTTGTGTTTGATTAAGTGTTTTGCTTGGTGTATGAAGCTTCCATCTTCATTGCACTAGCTCGTCTTGAAGGAACACAAAGAATTGTATTGTACAATGTCTCTCTTGATGGGAGAAACCATAATACAAAGCCTTTTGGAGGGGGGACCGGCTCCATGCAAATCCGGTCCTCAACTGTTGTCAATAGCTTAATTGCTCTCTCTTTTGAAAGTATTGTCGATGCTATCTAACTAGGTGTTATGCTTTTTGTTGCTCTCTCCACCCAAGCACTCTTGTAATTCTCATTAGGAATCAACTCTAATGAAATGCTCACTATGTTCATGCTAATTTCCGCTACACATAAGATTTTAGGCCATTAAATGTTACAATGCGACTTGTGGGTGACTATTTTGGGTCTATTATCTACCCTTGCACTTTTTTAAAAAAGTGAATCAAGTACAATATGGTTGATGGGTGGCAGAGCATTCAATGCCCTGTCACCAAAAAAAAATTCTCTCGGGCGTCGCTATAACCGGCGCTATTTATGGCTCTGGAGCGTCGCTATAAGCGTCGCTATAGACTTCTGTGTAAACGTCGCTATGATTGTCGCTATGAGCGTCTCTATATAGCGACGCCTATAGCGACACTATTAGTGACGGTTTTAGCGACGCCGGGGGTTATAAAAACCCAGTGTATTTCCGTCGCTAACAGCGTCACAAGAGCACACAACCTCTTGTAGTGAACGCTGCACCTGATGTGAAAATTGTCCGAAAAGAGGAGAAACGAAGCGAGAAAATTACGTGCTATATAACACAAACCGTAGAACACTGTAAGGCACTTGTTATGCCAAAAATAGCATTGACAAAAAATTTGCACAAAATGACGAAATAGCCAGTGCAGTACTACCTATAGTGGAAACAGAGGCCGAAATGAGCCCGAATCAAAAATTTGAGTAGACTGAGCTCTACAAGCCTTCCCAAAAATTTTGTCGACCTGTGAATGCTCACCAAAGCTCACATGTGAATGCTCACCAAAGCTCACAGAAATCGGAGAAAGTGAGCAGGCGTGTTGTGGAGCTACTGGCGACTGAGCCCGAGAGGACGCAATCTGCTCTAATATCAATTGTTGGAATTAGGGTTACAGTGTTACTTAGTGTGCAATGGAAAGATAGATAGCCTTAGAGTGATGGGCGTATATACAATGCACGGGGGGAAAAATCTCCTAAAGAGGGAAAAAATGCCTCAGCGGTCCTAGTGTGTTCACACACATCACTACCACATGTATAGGGTAACACCTTGCTCTTTGATAGATCACCCCTCATTTGGACCCCTTTACCATTGGCCCCGTGTTGAGATAGACCCGTAAGCACAAGTCTATATTCTAACCCTTTTTCTTGTCTATTCTCCCATTAAATGACCAGTTTAATATGAGAAAATCATTTGGATTGGTTAGATATTAGATTTTATGACATTACCTCTCTCTTAAATCATATCGTCCTCGACTATAAGGTAGAATACATAAAGCCTTAGTCATTAGTCAATGTTTCTTAGCGGATAGAGGATCCCTTTTTACCCTACGACATCATTCCAAAATGGATGACTAATCCATTTGGTGCTGGGGAGACATAGCTGCGGCAAGCATGTCTGCTCTTTAGTCTATTTCATTCTCCCAAAGTAGAGTGACAAATTCTACTTGGTGTTTGAGAGACGTTGTCATCACAAACATGATTCTAAGCATGCATACTATTTAAATTGTGCACAATAAAAAGAGAACTAGTCTTATAAGACAAAAACATTGGTCATTTACAAAAAAATATATACATTTGCTTACTCTAATGTAGCATTGTAAGCATTTACAAGGTTCATACTATCTTTAAGTTGTATTCCTTGCATCTATCTAGCATCTTCAAAAGGATAATTTTTGAACTTAATAAGATACCGTCGGATAATCTTACCATGTCATAGTACCTTGTCTTCATGCCGAAGGATAGCTTTGGGTTGTAGCACCTCTTCTTGGTCTTCGATTTCGAGAGGGCCTTCAATAATTGGTTCACTTGGTGGCTCTCCTTTGTAGGGCTTAAGTAGGCTTACATGAAAAGCATTGTGTATGAGCCAATGGTTGGGCAACTTGAGTTGATAATCCATCTCATTGATTGGCTCCAAGATTTGAAAAGGACCATAGTATCTTTTTGCTAATTTAGCAAAATACTTTTGATGGCCCGTAGGATTTTTTCCCGTGGTTTGCCTCAATTGAGCCTTGGGAAAATGTCCATTTTGCACTCAAGGGTACAAACCTAATGGACAAAAATCACATAAGAGCACTGCAAAGGTCGGCTCCATGCTTCCATGGCAAGGGCATGGAGAACAAGGGTTAGATTGTCGTGATTTCAGAGATGAAGGTAGAGAATGGGAAGCGTCTATTCTGAGATGTCCCATGCTCAATGCCCCAGACCGTGATCAAAAGGACCACTCTTGGAATCCAATCTTTCCATTTCCTCTATCGAATGTACATTTTTGTACATTACATGCATTCATGCGCATTTTTGATAGGCTATTGAAGCTCCACATTGACTATGCTTTCACAATGAAACCATTGGAAAAGTCCTAGGAAGCGATCCAAAGAGTGGAGGTACTCTTGAATTCCATTGGCTGTCACGGTGGAAATGTGTCTATCGTTGCTGCAAAGAACACAGGGGACGGCCATGAAATTACTCAACAAGTGTCAATGAGTGGATAAAAAGCCAAACACTTTTTGAAGAAAGTTTCCCAAGGAAAGCCAAGTCGATATGCTGCTCAAAACAGCTCCAACCAGTAGGCAGGTAACCTTTGGGATCTTTGGAAGCAGTTATGCAAAGATACTACTGACAATGATTCCAATGGTGAGCTTGCAAACAAGCGCAAGCAAGTTTGGGCACATTTTGATAAAATGGTCAAGCTTATGGGCCTTAACAGCACAACATAAGAACAACGCCAATCATTTCAAGAAGCCCTGGCGGATTTTACCAAGGTCTTTACCCTTTCTTGGGATGAAAATAACATCACACATTACATGGTAAGCCATGTTATGTGGTGAATTTAGTACAAGGGATTGTTTTTATTAAATAATGTGGATCGCTTGCTCATGTGAACAACATATCTTGTTTGCGCATGGTGCATTTTTTATGCACAAGTATGGATCACTTGAAATTTTTAGCACTCAAGACATGGAGAAGTCCCATTATCGAGCAAGGGGAGTGTACTTCAAAAATACTCGACATGGTGGTCGAATGGTGCAATCCAATTATTTGGAGGAGATGTTCAACTGGTTTTTTCGCACAACATTTGCTCGTAAGCTCACAATGGAGCGTGCGCAACAATCCAAGATTGCTATTGAAGTGCGAAAATGGAGTCGTCAAGAGCATAGCAACAAGTGGCAATGTCGCAAGGTCCCGCCAAGCATGATGCATGGCGGTGATGCAGAGTGCGACAAGTGTCAAAGTGGATTCTGTGCAAGTCACTAACGTGAACACAGGGTCCAACTCTTAACAAGATGTTCATTTAAAAAATAATAGTTGTTTTTTCAAAATTAGTGTGAACAGGGCCCTTATAAATATTGCATGCTCTCATAAACCACTCATTTCTTAAGAACATGTGAGTTCTTACCATACGAAATGGCGTGCACCAAACAAACCGCGAAAGAGCATCCGCCTGCCAACAAAAACACCCTCCAAGGATGTGAGAAGCCGGCATGGCTTAAAGGCACAAGAAAACGTCCACGAACACCTGCCCATTCCAGGAACTCTTATGGCAGTGGGCATGGTAGTAGGGCACCAGATCAGTCATCGAGGGCTGTTGAATCTCCACGTCACAAGAACAAACACCTAGAAAAAGAATGAAGCAACATGTCCAATGCTGGAGAGAAGAAGAGGCCCCGGGGGGTTCACCTTACATCGTATGTAACATATCATGTGAGTTCAACAGAAGGGTATTTAAATCCCTTAAAACTTACAGAAATAAATTTACATAAGGATATGTTTTTTACAAATCTCAAAATTTTTTATAGAATTTAAAAGAAAAGGGTTCATTATATTTCCTAGAAAATTCACAGAATAGGGAATTTAGAAAAAGAGCCTGAATGCACGTGATATAGTGGTCTTAAATATAGTGAACCCCCCGGGGAAGAGGCCCAACAAACAATAGACTTGGATAGGGAGGAGCCATCGCGCCACCAATCACAAGCAGGACCATCTAGGACTCGGGTGGTCCATGCAGACACTGAATCAGAGAGTGAGCCACCATGGCTGCGAGCTAATATACTGCACACACACCGGGTGCCCGTTGGGGGGAAGACACTTCCTCGAGGCCAGGGAGCTCTCCCCACAGCACAAGATCGGGAGCCAAGGGAAGAGGATGAATCAGAAGAGGCTGCAGATCCAGCCCCTAAAGCATGTAAACAAGTGCAAGTCAAAGTTTTTCAAGAATCCTAAACGCCGCCAGCCAGCAAATGTGCAAGTGCCCCTAAGACAACCACAATGGCGCCGAAAAATAGCAAGGGCATTCGCAAAAATCCGCCACTACCAGAAGACTACAGAGCTTTTGATTCGACGCACCCCCTTTGGTCGCACAGTGAAGGAGGTGCTTCAAAGCTATGGAAATCAGTATAGAATGCAAGCAATAGCGCTAGAGGCTATTCAAGAAGCTGCAAAGGCCCACATCATTTCGGTGTTGGAAGATACCAACCTATGCGCCATTCATGCAAAGAGAGTGACAATACAACCAAAAGATATGCAGCTTGCACACTCAATTGCGACGAGATTTCGAGTTGCACACCCTTATCTTTGTAACGAGATGACTTTGCAATGACAGTATGATCCACTGTTGTGTCTACTGTGTCTATTATCCATGTGTGGCCCTTGTGGCCACCCTTTTTTTTGCAATTTCAAGTTCTGTTTACCCATAGGATATCAAAAAAGTTAACATAATTGTGAAACCATGTGTCTATGCAACATTAAATAATGTTTTTCAAATGTCCAATGTAATTGGGCCTTTTGGTGCAGGGATGTATTAGGTAGTGAAAAGAAGTAGTTTCTCTAAAGTAATGAATTGCTTTCAGTTAATTTATGTTTTTTAAGTATCTTGGGAGGTAGAGAAGCCTACCAGGTGCCAAAAAAAGGGTGGCCACAAGGGATTTTTCAAAAGTTTTTTTAAAAATTTGAATTTTAGGGTTTTTGTGTGCACGTTTTGACTTTTTGAGATCAAAAAATACTTTTTTGACCATAAAATAGATTTAGGGGGGGTTTACGAAGATAAGATTTGAGTTTTGAAAATTTTCAAAATTTTCAAAATTTTGGGATTTTTTCCAAACCGGATAAAAAAGGAGGGAAGTTGGAAGTTCCATATGGCCCACTCCCCCCTCCACCCCCCTTCTCACTAGGTAAGAGCCCATTAAGAAGTGTAAGACTACTTTGTTCCCCTACATTTTTTAGGGCATAGAGTGTGTGCACCACCCTCTTCTCATTGGTTGGCCTCTAATTAACCTTAATCCCAAAGGGCCCCTAGAGGGTTCATATTTTTCCTAATGTGTAGAGAGCTTTTGAGAGGGAACCTTTTTTTTTAATTTCAAATTCCAATAGAACCTTCAACTAATATGTACATTTGAGAAAATTATGCTTCAGACAAAAGAGAAGAATAAAAAGACACAAGCCACCATCATATATTGAATTTCCAAAAAGAATTACAATATCAAAACAACAGTTACAATTTGCGCAATATAGTTACATAGATGGATAAACATATTGTGGTTTAAATCCAAGCCAAAGTAGCAAAGGAAGATGAAGTAAATATGCTTGCAGCCCATGTAGGGTTTGCTTTGTGCCACTTGTTTTGCAAAGTCCCCACATGTACACATTGGGCTACTTGCAATATGAACTTCATACCTCTCACCCCGCACTTGTGAAGAAGATGTTTTTACCATGAATTTTTCATGCATGCTCGTCTTCATGATAGTGTGTTGCATAATCCGGCCTTCCATGGTTATTGTCAATTCAATTCTCTTGGAGGCTTGAATTGAAACTCTTGGCCGATAACACACGTTGTTGGTTTCCTTAACTTCAATCTTCTTTATTGTGAAGCCTCCTGTCTCCAATTCTAGAAACTCTAAAGCAGTCATGTTTGTTTCTTTTTCCACTGACCATACACTGAGGACTCTAGAAAGGCATTGAGTGATTGTGATATAGATCTTCCATGTGTGATCCACACTATCATTGTAGAACCACATAAAATGTGTCTTTGAACCGCTAGTGTTAGCACCATCATCCCCTCTTGCCCATGCACAAAAACCCGAAAAGGATGGTGCATCAGCACTTGCACCCGTGTTCTTTATATTTTTCTTGCATTTACCAACTTTAGATCCTAACCACCCTTGACATTGTACCTCCCTTTGGTATATGGCAAATTGTCCACAGTCTCTTATGAATGTTTGTCTCATCAACCACTAGCCCACCCTCGTGTTCATTGCACGCCTACCTGGTCGACCACTCCGGTAGTACCTTGGAGACATGTACAATTTTATGGGATGTTTTTGTGAGATACTCTTTTCAATGTGAAGCATTCTCCTCCTCACAGCTTACTGCTACGAAGGAACAAAGAGTAGGGTACAAGCATGTTGTCCACATTGTCTTATGAATGTCTATCTCGTCAACCACTACCACCCTCGTGTTCATTGCACGCCTACCTAGCCGACCACTCTGGTAGTAGCTTGGAGACATGTACAATTGCACAGGATGTTTGGTGAGATACTCTTGTCGATGCAAAGCATTATCCTCCTCACAGCTTACTGCTACAATTGAACAAAGAGGAGGGTATAAGATGTCTTTGTAGGCCTTACATTACATCTTTTGTTAGGGTCTATGGATTGCCCTAGAAATAGCATGTCGTGGAAAAACTTATACTCACAACTATTTTTCAGCCAAAGTAATTGAGACTCTACCCCAAACCCAATCCGTGTAGTAGTTGCTTTTTCCACCTAGTGTTTAAACCTAAGATTAATACCAGATACAAGGATGTCAGCCAAAATAATGCATAACACATTCGTAGTCAGAAGCCAAAATGACATCTTTGTGTATGGATCAATGTCCGCATCTCCTCTAGTATAGAGAGAAGCTCATTTCTATTTAGTTGCTCCCCATTTTCTTGAACCACCGCTCCCATTACCACTTGTTTTGCAAGATTTAATTGCAAATGCCTAGGTCCAGTCATTGGAGATTTGGACACCAAAGGAGACACAAGTTCTCTTGTTTGTTGTATTGTTGATTGCAAAACTCCCTTTATGACGAGGTGGTTATGGATGTCAATGTGGATGAACAAGCGGGTCCACTTGTTCTCAGTTAGCAAGTAGTAAACAATACAAGAACACTCTCAAAGTAGAACTGGATTTTGACCACAATGGAAGCACCTTAGTATTCCGTTTTTTGAGCTCAACATACCAACTGACATAATCGATGTATTCAACTTCCTTGAGTCCAGGAAGTCTCATTTGCTTGTCTGTTTATCGCATTGATTGAGCACGAACCATTTTTGTAGATAAGATGTCTACCACATTTACTTCTCTTTATTGAAGCCGAATACCTCATTCTAAAATGAGCAGGCTTAATCCAACAATGGCCATCATACTTTTGATCCATCTCTAACATTTTAGGAACACCATCTAGCACATAATCCAACTCATAAACCCAATCCCCATTGTACACCTGGGGAACTTCAATAACCTTCCTCTTAACCAAACATCTAGAAATCATTCGGCTCAACTTGGGGTACTTGTGGCTATTTAGCACAATGTGGTCAAGTGTACTCTACATCTTCTCTACCTGGTTTGAACCCAAAGATATGTTTTTGTCTTTCTTCTCTTCTTGGCACATAGAAAAGGTATCTTGAAGTTTCTTGGTTGAGGTTCCAATAACAGAACCTTCTTCTTCATCAAACTTAGCTGTCGGATAACTCTACCATTGCTACATTTGATCTTGAGGACATATCCACAACCATGCTTGTGAAAAAAAGAAATTTTGTAGTCAAGGTTGAATCCAATAATGCTACACCATCTTTCACCTGAGACTGAATGTCACCATCAAAAGTGGAAATAATGGCAGACATCTCACTCTTACTACTACCCCCCTAATCTTTAGGACTGACCATGGCAAATCTTCTAGGGAAATCAAGCAACAACAGGGGTTCACCACCAATAGTATTCAAGAACAAACTCACCTTCCAGGATAAAGAGGAAGCCATCACTAGGAGAAAGTTTTCAACCTTAGTGTCTAGATATAATTTAGTTGACAACTAGGCCTCTATTCATAGAAAAAGAACACACTCAAATCCAAACATTAAATCTCTCTCTCTATGTTACCCTATATAGCATTAAGTATATCATGTAAGGTCTATATCTCTCTCTCTCTATCTCTCCCTCTATTTTCTCCCACCCTCTCTCGCTTCTCTCTCTCTCTCTCTCTCTCTCTCTCTCCCCCCCCCCCCCCATGCTCTCCCTATCTCTCTTCCCTCCACCTCAAGCACTCCAAAGCTCAATGCAAGGCCAAAACCTAGCTTTGCCGCTATTCTAGCAACCCTGAGCAAGGTCAACCAAATCAAACAGCTACAAGAAGCCCTTGAACGGGTTATGGAGGAAAACCAAGAGCTCAAAGTGCACCTCAGCAAGTTAGAAGCAAAAGTTGACTCAATTGCCAAAGTCATAACCAACAAGGTAAAAGCAACCAAAGCAAAGGTCACTCAAGCTCACACAATAGCGCTTGCCAAAGTGCAAACCTATGTGGCAAAAGAACTCCGAGAACAAAGACTTCAAGAAGAGAACACTCTCAAGGTCTGCATTGGGGGGCTACCACCATCATGGGACACATACAAGGATAACTTCTCCGAGCGCCTCAACTTCCTCATGGAAACTCTCAAACCGATACATGTCAACCATGACATGATAAAAGTTGTAACCTGCAAGGGCACCACTAACCACATGCCAAGTGGACACACCATTCTTCAATTCAAGAATAGTGAGGGATGTCTTTGACTTCTCCAACAATTATGCTTTCTTAAGGATACCAAGTTTTGGATCACAGAGGAACTTACTCCAACACAACTCAAACGCAAAGGTGAAGAGCTCAAGAACATGCGTGCGGCTTGAGCAAAATGCAAGTGGGTGGTATACCCAGGAGGGAAAGGGATCATACAAGAATTTTTCTCTCCCAAGCCTCCTGATATACTATCAAATACTACCCCTAGCCGTTAGTTCCCTTTTTCTTTCTCTTTGCTTGTAGTGTCCATTTTGTCTCCTAAGGCTACACCCACCTAGACACTACACATTACCTAGCCATATCAATCTTTGGGTCACTTCCCTCCATGTAGCAACCATTTACCTCTCCCCTGAGAGAGAATCCATCTTTTTGTACGCATATTTGGTCCCAAGGTCATATGTGACCTCTTGAGGACGATAAATAAATCTATATATCTCTCTCTATCTCTTTCTCTCCTCCACCTCTCTCTCACTCACTCTCTCTCTCTCTCTCTCTCTCTCTCTCTCTCTCTCTCTCTCTCTCAACAACGGCTAACACAGGTTACACCAAAAATGCATCAAGCAGGAGATATGCTATGGTTTTCATAATATTTCCAACTCACTTTGTATAAGTCTTGGGCTCATTGGGAGTTCCAAATTTGTATATGCTAGCTAGAGGGCTCAAACTTAAACCCATAGTAGAAGGGACTGTGGTGAAAGCCTTTATGCAAGGAGGCTTCATTCTTGAGGATCCACTTTTGAGAGCTCTCTCTCTCTCTTGAGTGTTCACTCTATGGATGGACTAGCCTTGAGCTTAATGCCCATGCTTAAGAGGCTAGTACTAATCCATTGTAATTAGAGAAGCTTGATTAATCTAATCCCTATTTTACTCATTAGTCTTATCTTCTCTACATTTCATTATGTCATGAAATAGTATTACAATCTCATTATTCTAGATTTGAGAAAGGTATGTACTTCTTGCTTTAATCTTAACTCTCTTCTTCCCTAAGCATTTCAATTAGTTGATTACTTCTCTAATTATCTTGATTAGTGTAGCGTGTGTACACTCTTGGTCATGTCATTAGAGTTTGTGCCTAATTGTGTGCTTAAGTGTGTGAAGGTTTAAGAGCCTTGAGCTCAATGTCACTTGTGTGTGATGTGATTAGAGTACCTTGGTTGGCATGTGATGATTGGGAAAGCCAACTTCAATCAATTAGTATGTGCTTTGATCATGGATGCTTGTGTTGACTGTGTTCTTGTACTCCATAAGATTGGCAAGTCGGATTTTGGTGGGCTTGATGTGTGTAGGAGTTGATTGATTGATGATTAGAGTATGTTTAGAGTTAGTCTTGCCATGGATAATCTCTACTTGCATTGGTGAGGTATTCTCTTGAATCCTCTATTTCTATTCAGCTGATGTTCGTGCTTCCATGCCCTAGCCGGGTTGCTGATCCACGGATTTGATGTGTGGGTTTTGATTAGGTCGTTGCTAAAATGCCTCCCAACATTTGGCGCCGTTTCCGGGGATCGATAACCTAAGCTAGTGAGTTTAGGATGTTTAGAATAGAGTAGTTTCACTACTACTAATTTGGTTGGTTTTTGAGTGTGTAACTTAATTTTGGATTGATTTGATGATGTTGTGTAAGAAATTGAAGCTAATTGTTGCGTTATGAATACCCCAAACCCTCAATTTCACTAATTTCATACTAATCCTTACTAATTTCGCTTCATTTCCATGCTAATTGTACTAATTCAATGCTAATTTTCATTAATTTTTGACTAACTTTGCTAACCTAACCATCAATATTTGAAGTGTAATGTATGAGTAATCCCCTTATAAGAGGTAGAATCATCACTCTAATCAAGTTAATTGTGCTAATTTATGTCTAATTTGATTATTTGAGTGTTTGATTTTTGGCTTACAATGGTCAATGTTTGGGCCGATTTGATGGTGCACACTTGTGTGTGCAATGATGCGTCTTCACATGGAGACAATGAATATCTTGGAGTGTGATTACGATGTAATTTCACTCACTTGATCATGTCAATTCTTGATTGATTAGTGTGGTTCAATGTTGCTAATTATTTGCTAAAATTAGGTGTTTAAATCAATTGACCTACACTTTGCACCTAATTTGATTCACTTGGAATGAAATTGATGGTCAAATTTTGACTAATGAACTTTCTGTGTGTCAAGATAATGTTTAATTCTCATCAATAATTCATGTGTGTGCATAAAAATCATTGTGTGTAATGCACCAAAGAGGGAAAAAACTGCCAAAAAATTTAAGTGTGTGTGCACCCAATCTTGAGTGTGTGCATGCATAAAAATTGTGTGCACGCATGCATAAAAATTGATGGAATTGATGATATATGAGTATGCAATCATGTAATTGATGAGTATTCTAGGCTAATTCAATCATTAGATAAGCCTAATTGCCAAAAGATTGGGCAAAGATTGGATGTGTGTGCCTATCCAAGACCACTTGATTTTCAATGATTGATGGTCAATTGGGACATCTAAATGATTTTTGATTGTGAAATATGCATGAAAAGTGTGTGCAATCATGAGGTGTAAGCCTAAATGCATTGCCAATTGAGCCAAATTTGATCATTTGTGCTTAATTTTTTAGTGTGTGCATTGCTTGATTGGGAAAAAATAGTCAACTTTTTAAAAATTAAGCATGCATGCATTCACTTATGTTTGATTGAGTTTGCAATTTAAACATTGCAATGAGAAATTGATGGATTATGTGCATAAATTTTTGGCCTAAATTTGGGTGTGTGTGTCTACTCAATGGCATTTGATATCCAAATTGGGGATGAATAATTGGGAGCAATTACCAATTATGATGATTGAAAGGCCTAAAATATTGGTGTGTATGACTTGGTATGACTCAATTGTATACAATTGAGGATAATTTTATTACCATTGATGTGTATTTCAATTGGATATGGTAAAAATTTGAATGATTTGTGCAATTTCTAGTGTCATAATCAAAAGTGAGTAGCCATGCACAACAAAAATGACAAACCTAAATTGTTTTGAATGATTTGAACTATTAGAGATGAGCAATTGATTTTACTATGATTGAAATTGGTTTGGGAATTGTTTATGATTGCCTATTTGATGTGAACTTGTATGTGTTTTGTGTGTGGGCATGCAAGACTACCTACAAGCCTACTTAGGCTTGATGAATTTGAATGAGTGACTTATGTTGCAATAAGTATAAAGTGGGATCAAAATTGAGAGGAAATTTATGCATTAGTGAATTATGTATGCATCTCCAATAGTTGATTCAATTTTGAGTAAAAACTGGGTTTCTATGCATGCATGAATTCCAATGACATGTGCGTTCAACCAAGCACAAAATTGGAGGTGAGAGAAAGAAAGATTGAGTGGTGTGATTGTGCTTAATATTGGCTTATCTTTTGTGTATGACCAAGTTGGAACTATGTGTGCACTAGCAACTCCGCTTGCATTTGGAATTGTACAATCGTGTTGATACTAAGACACATACAGATTACCAATACAAATTATTGACCAATTGATGCAAGTGGAAATTTTCACAAAAGAAGTGGGTAGTTTTTGTGTGTAATTGCATGCATGAAAACCATTAATGAGTGCACAATTTTGTGGAAGCAATCACTAATGTGATGATAAAATGTAAACATATCAACATGCGACATTGCAATCATTATTGTTTCTTTCATCTGTGTCGTCAAGCCAATCACCCACACATCCTTGAGCTATTTTGATAACAATTGGCCTGCTAATATAATCACTCATGCCTCTCATTTGACCACGTGTCCGTTGCGACTCAAATACCATCGAAGATTGTGAGAAACCCCCCCTAAGGGACATTAACACTAGAATGGTAACCTAACAGGACATAAAAGTGTCCTTTCAGGGTTTTGTGAAAAAAATCCAAAACCATAGTAGATCCACTCATTTTGAAAAATCCTTTCATGAGCTTATAGTTCAATAACTACTACATATGGAAAAAATGAGAAACTTGTAATTTTTCTCATCCCTTGGTCACTACAAGCCTCCAAAGTTGATGGACCAGTGCATTTTGCCCAAAACAGCAATTTCTTACGGTTGATTGCATATAAATAAGAGTGGATATTTTTGTAGGACATGAGATAAAATGCACCGTTAACTTCAATGGGTTGGTGACCAAAACATATGGTTGCTTTTACCTCACTAATTTTTTTTTGGGAAAAAAAAATAGGTACAAGAAAGTTGCATTTTTGCCATTTGCGGACCTATCATCAAAGTTTCTATAGTCACGCTCAATAAAAATACTATATACATGTTTTCTTAGTTCCCTTTGGGCCTCTGGATTCAAAAGGAGCCATGGAGCATGTCAAAAGGATAATTAGTTAAACTAATTATTTGAGGTTAAGATAATTATTATGGGTTTCTTAAAATGAGTTACCTTTGATAATTATCTCAAAGATTTTTGGATTAGTTTGCTGCTTTTCCCCTTTTATTTTCCATTTAAAACATTGTTTCTCTATTGAGATAATTAGGTAAACTAATTATTTGAGGTTAAGATAATTATCACGAGTTTATTAAGATGAGTTTTACCTTTGATAATTGTCTCAAAACCTTTTGGATTGATTTGATCATTTTCCCCTTTACTTTCCCTTAATAAACAGTGTAATTCGGCTAAAATAATTACAAAAATTACTCAAAAAATTAAAAGATAATTTTCCTAACATATTGACAGTTTAACACAGCTTTGATAATTATCTCATCTTAATCTAAATTTAATTTGTATAATTATCATTAGTTTATGGTTAAAATGAGTAATTTCAATCCTAATATAACATAATAATTAATTAGAGTAGTATTCCTAAGCTTAATCTTAATAATCAACAGAGAATTTAGAATTAAGAAATAATTTTAGAGTATAATAGGTTTAATCTTCAATTAATTAAGAAAATATAAATAGATTAACATAGTTCTACTAATATAAAAGGGTTAGTGCTTAATTATCGTTGATTAACCAACTAGAGCTTTGCTCTCTAGTGATTTCTGCGTAGAGATCCCTCTAGATGAGAGAGAATTTCTAAGGCTCATAGTCTTATTTTTGTGAAGAAGGGGGGTCTATTTATAGCTTTTCAGGGCCCCTGGGCTGTTTCTAGCGGGTCTTGGAACCTCAAGCGAGCCCCTAGCTTCCATCTAGCACCACTTACTGCTAAATCTATCCTGGGCAGGTTCATCACAGCCCTACACAACCCCCTCAACTTCCAGAATTGGTTTTTGCTATTTTTCCTAACTTTTAATGATTAAACTTGAAAATATCTGCAATTTCTAGAACCTTAGGATAAAAGGTCTTTAGCATTGATAATTACTAAAACCATTGAATTTTACTTAACTAATTAAATTCATAGTGTAACCTTTCAGAGCCCGTAACTTTTCCAGATTTTATCGAAATTCGGTTCTGAAAAATTCTAATCATAGTAAAGCTCTGGTTACGATTCCAAAAATACCAATATTTGCCATAGTTGGATCACTTTATAGTGTTTTCTTAATAACCAAGTTAATTTGATCAAGCTTTGTACATTTCTAAGGTTTTAGAAACTGAAAACCTTACCACTTGTGAGGTCCCCAAACCTGCCGACACGAAAAAGTGGGATGGGATCCTTGACAGGTCTCTAGGCCTAATAAATTTAAGTCCCTAAACAAGAAGAATCTAGGGAATTCACCCTTACCATTAATAATGGTTTAGGTTTATAGCCCTGAAAGGAGACCTAGTCCTATCTCGCAGTGGAAACGGGACAAGTTGTTGAATAAAAAAAATTTATTCCGGCCCTATAACTTCCATCATTTGGATTAAGGTTTCCTTAGCCAACGCTTTTCCCCCTCTAACATATGTGAGGACACAGCCGCTGCTGGACTCCTCTTCCACGTGGAGAAGTTTCTAAACGTTTTCAATGTGCGAGAATGGATAGTTACCTAACTAATCACGTCCACCCGTTCATGATTGACAACCTTAGTCAATCCCCACTTACCACCCTACACTCACACATGTTGCTTAGTTATTTAATTACTACCACATTCTTGTCACAATTAAAACAATGATTTCCTTTAACTTTCATAACTGAATTTCATTAAAACGGCCCTTGAAAATAGTACTGAAAACATTCTTTTAGCAAACAAACAACTTTAGACTTACGATAAGGTACTGTCATTCTGGAGTAACTCTGACCAATACTGGCTTGTCTCAAGACCACCTCTATAGGGGTGAAAAAATGCCACCCATTCCTTATTTATAAAAACAAGGGTGAAAAAAACCATCACCCGGTTGTCCATACAACCGGGTGGTTCCTCTAGGATAAACTCGATATCCTAAGTAATATCCATAAGCACAAACAAGCACGGGGTAAAGACTCCACGCGCATTGAGGAAACCAACTCATCCATGGCGGAGTCGCAATCATTACTCATTACCTGGAGTAAAATATTCCAAGGAATCAGAGGTGTCTTGAGACAAGCCGTCTTAAGGATGATCAAACATTTCTTTCCTATGTCAATCAGTCATCGTAACCCAATCATTTCTTTCCTATTTACAACCATTGCTCGTTGGTTTCTTGGAAGTCACCTTCCGTTTACGGCCAGTTAATCCTTCCTAGTCCTCACGTATGCAATGTTAATTTTTAAATGAACTTTAATCTAATTAAGACTCAAGTGAAAAAAATGGAAATCCACCTGTTGGTCAGCCATTTGTTGTTGCGCTGGCACCTGCAGACTTTCCTCCGTAGGCGTATGACTAGGCCCTGCCTCATGGTCATGAGTTGCTCTATTTCTTTTGTTGATTGTATCATCTTCATCGAAAAGAGGATTTCCTCTGGTTCTTTTTGGAGCCATATTGGCAGCCTTTATAAAAGGACGTAATTGATTAGAGAATTAATTGAATAATATCTTTTCTTCCTTTTATCCAAAAATAAGGGATTCTAGAGTAAATAGGTATCCTTGTTAAATATTGGATGAGATATTTCTCCTGTAACTTTTTGGTACTATTAGTATTCGCCCATAATTATCATATAATTATTGGAGCTATTTTACTAAATTTTTCTTTAGTTTATCTTCCAAATATATTCTATTTTGGCCTTAGTAAATTATGAGTTACCTATCTGCTAGTGGTTTCTTTACCCTAGATGGAATTTGATATGTTATATCTCTAAGAATTTTTTGGCTCACTCATAAAATTGATTTATAACTTTTCCCTTCTAGATTTATGATCTAATTTAGGCAATATTGGCCGATGATAATCTGTTATACTAATTATTAGGGCTAAGGTAATTTTCCCAACCTTCAAAAGTTATTTCTAATCTCTGGTAATTATATAAATTCATTTACTAATTTTCTTTCTCCAATTTATACAGCAAATCGATTACTATTAGTTAAGTAATTAGCTAGACTATTTATCTGAGGTTAAAATAATTATCACACGTTCTTTAAGATGTATTTTACAATTATCTCAAAGCTTTTTGGATTGATTTGCTATTTCTCCCTATTTATTTTTTCTTAAAAATAGTGTTTTTCTGCTAAGATAATTAGTTAAACTAATTATCTGAGGTTAAGATAACTAACACATGTTTCTTAAGATGATAATTATCTCAAATCGTTTTGGATTAGTTTGCTATTTTTTCCCTTTTATTTTCTCTTAAAAATAGTGTTTCTCGACTGAGATAATTAGGTAAACTAATTATTTGAGGTGAAGATAATTATCATGGGTTTAGTAATGATAAGTTTTACCTTTGATAGTTATCTCAAAACTTTTTGCATTTGATCATTTTTCCCTTTACTTTTTTCTTAAAAATAGTGTAATTCTGCTAAAATAATTATAAAAATTACTCATAAAATTAAAAGATAATTTTCCTAGCATATTTCTAGTTTAACACAGCTTTGATAATTATCTCATCTTAATCTAAGTTTAATTTGTATAATTACCATTTATTTATGATTAAAATGAGTAATTTTAGTCCTAATATAATATAATAATTAATTAGATTAGTATTCCTAAGATTAATCTTAATAATCAATAAAAAATTTAGAATTAGGAGAGAAGTTTAGAGTATAATAGGTTTAATTTTCAATTAATCAAGAAAATATAAATAGATTAACATAGTTCTACTAATAAAAAGGGTTAGTGCTTAATTACCGTTGATTAACCAACTAGAGCTTTGCTCTCTAGTCATTTCTGAGTAGAGATCCCTCTAGATGAGAGAGAATTGCCAAGGCTCATAGTCTAATTTTTTGTGAAGAAGGGGGATCTATTTATAGCTTTTCAGGGCCCCTAGGCTGTTTCTGGCAGGTCTTGGCACCTCAAGCAAGCTCCCAGCTTCCATCTAGCACCACCTGCTACTAAATCTGTCCTCGATAGGTTCATCACAGCCCCACATAGCCCCCCCGCTTCCAGAATTGATTTTTGCTATTTTTCCTGACTTTTAATGATTAAATTTGGAAATATCTGCAATTTCTAGAACCTTAGGATAAAAGGTCTTTAGCAGTGATAATTACTGAAACCATTTAATTTTACTTAACTGATTAAATTGATAGTGTAACCTTTCAGATCCCAAATTTTCCAAATTTTATCGGAATTCAGTTCTGAAAAATTGTAACCATAGTAAAGCTCTGGTTACGGTTCCAAAAATACCAATATTTGCCATAGTTGGATGACTCTATAGTCTTTTCTTAACAACCAAGTTAATTTGATTAGGCTTTGTACAATTTCTAAGGTTTCAGAAACTGGAAACTTTACAATTTTCCCAACTTAAGGAATTGAGATTTCCTTATGTCAGTCGAGTTTGGGGAAATCTTTGAGAACTGATACTTCGTCCTATATGTGGCGTCTTCAGTGGGGTAGTCCTTCCATTTTACTAAATGTTCTCTGATTGCTCTGTTTCGCAGACTTTTTTTCCTAGTATCGAGAATACAATCTGGTTGGAGTTCAAGAATTGCTTTTGCATGACAATCTGTTCGTCGTGTAGAGTGTGATTGAGATTTGGAATATAGGGTTTTAGAAGACTGATATGGAATACATTATGGACCTTGAGGTGTTCAGGTAGCTTTAATTTGTAAGCTTGATCACTGATTACTTTTAACATTTATAAGGTCCACAATATCTAGGGCTTAGTTTTCTGAATTTTTCCAAGGATAAATTGCTTCTCTTTGGCCGTACCCTAAGGAATACTTTATGCCCTTGTTTGAAAAACCGATCAGACCGTTTTTTATCAACATGATGTTTTTGGCGGTCCTTAGCTGCTTGAATGTCCTATCGTGTGGCTTTGGTTTGGTTATCCAATTTATTCCAACATTTGTTTTGAAGTTTTTACTGTAGTAGTAGGGTCAAAAAAGTTTAGGGGTGATATACATGGATGCCTATAAAGTGCATTGCATCCCAATGCTTTTATGGAATGAGGAATTATAGGCGAATTTGACCAGAGGAAGAAATTGTATCCATTTTCGGGGCTCTGTACTACAGTAGGCTGTAAGGATGTTTTGAATAACTTGATTTACTCTTTCCGTCTGGCCGTCCGTGTAAGGGTGATAGGTTGTACTGAAACATAGCTGGGTACCTAAGGATTGAAATAAAGCTTTCCAAAATTTTGAAGTAAATTTTGCATCCCTATCACTGACTATTCTCTTAGGAAGTCCGTGTAATCTAAAGATCTCTTTGATAAATAAACGGCTTATGTCTTATGCAATGTAAGTTGTTTTCACAGGCATCAAATGAGACACTTTAGTCAGCATGTCCACTACCACCATAATGGAGTCGTAACCCCTTGAACAGTAGGAAGGCCTGTTACTAAGTCCATGCTAATGAGTTCCCACTTCATTTGAGGAATGTCAAGAGGTTGAAGTTTTCCTGGCATCATTACTCGTTCATCCTTAATCCTTTGATAGGAAAGACATTGTTTGATGTAGCGAAGTATATCCCCTTTCATTCCTTGCCAAAAATAGCTTTTCCTCATGGCATTAAGGGTCTTTGCATAGCCAGGATGGCCGACGATTGGAGCGTTGTGTCCTTCATAAAGGATTAACTCCTTTAATGTTGGATTCTTAGGAATGTAAAGCTGATACTTATAATAGAGAAGCCCATCTTCAAGTGAATAATCCTTGATTTTGTCTTTCTTTTTCTCTTTTAGATCCTGTTAATTGATAACCTGTAGGAGTTTTTGATAATCCTCATCTTCCAAGGCTTCCTTAACCTTGTTTAGAATTGGATTGTCGACTATGGAAATGGCCCCAAGAAAAGCCTTACGGCTAAGGGCATTAGCAACCACATTCTCCTTTCCTGGTTTATATTTTATTTTAAAATCATATTGCTGTAAGAGTTCTATTCATCTTCGCTGCCTCATGTTGAGTGTTGCTTGTGAAAAATTCCATTTTAGACTTTGATGAGTGATCAATGATTAACTCAAACTTTCCACCTAGAAGATAGTGCCTCTAGAGCTTAAGAGCATGGATTACGGCTAGGAGTTCCATATCATGAGTTGGATAATTTAGCTCTTGGATTCTTAATTTTCGAGAAGTAAAGGCGGCTAGTCTGCCTTCTTGGTTTAAGACTCCTCCTATAGCAAGGCCGCTGGCATCAGTACTTCAAACTCTTGAGTAAAGTCAGGGAGTTTGAGTACAGGGGCTGATGTGAGATTTTGTTTTAGTTTGAGGAAGCAGTCCTCCTATTCTTTTTCCCATGTAAGTTTGGCTGTCTTTTTAAGTAGCTGCGTCAAGGGTGCGGCGATGACTGCATAATCTTTGAAAAATATTCTATACCATCCTATAATGCACAAGAATCCTTGAATCCCACTGACTGTCTTGGGTTGTGGCCAATCTATTATGTCCTTAATCTTTGCAGGGTCTACAAAGATTCCTTCAAGGTTTATTATAAATCCAAGATAGCTAACTTCGGGCGTGAAGAACACACATTTACTCATCTTGGCATACAACTAATGTTGGCATAGAAGATGAAGTACTTTACGTACATGGCCTTCATGATCTTTTTTCATCTTTGGAATATACCAAGATATCGTCGAAAAATACTAACACAAAATCATCCAGATATTCTCTAAATATATCTTGCATGAGACGGTTAAAAGTAGCTGGAGCATTCGTAAGACCAAAAGGCATCATGATGAACTCATAATGCCCTTACCGGGTGTTGAATACAGTTTTATAAATATCTGCTTCCTTAATCCGAATTTGATGGTAACCTGATCTAAGATCAATTTTTGTGAATACCTTAGCTCCATGTAATCTATCAAGTAATTCGTTGATGCGAGGAATAGGATACTTATTCCTTACTGATACTTGGTTGAGTCCCCTATAATCGATGCAGAGACGTAAAGATCCATCCTTCTTCTTTTGGAATAGAACAGACTCTCTCGAGGGTGAAATGCTTGGTCTTATGAATCCTTGTTCAATAAGTTGACGAAGCTGTTCTTTCAATTCAATAGCTTCAGGGAGGGACATTTTGTAGGGTCTTTTTGAAATTGGTTCACTACATGGAAAGGTTTCTATTTCATGGTCTATGTCCCTTGCGGGAGGTAAATTTTAGACATCTTCCGGAAATATATCTGAAAATACCTTAAGCCATTCTAAAGTGGTGTTGTCCCGTGAGTCATCCGCCTTATTGAGTTTTACTACAAAGATCTGTTGCCCCTTACGTAACCCTTTCAAAAGTCGACTAGCTTTAACTAAATGATCCTTAGGATTCCCATTTGATCCTTGTACTCTAATTTCTTCACCTAAGTGATTTTTGAAGGATAGGTTCCCTTGAGCACAGTGAGTATGGGCTTGGTTTTTGATTAACCAATCCATTCCTAGAATACCGTCATAGATTCCTACTGGTAGAGTCCGAAAGTAAGATGAAGTAAGGGTTCCTCCCACTTCAAACTCAACTTCCCCGACTGTAAATTGAGATAGAACCTCTTTCCCATTTGCTAGTTCTACCACTATTTTCTTGGTGGGATATTGGTTTAATTTGAGTTTCCTTAAGCATTTAGGGGAGAGAAAAGAGTGTGTGTTGCCACAATCTATAAGTAGTTCAAAATTTTCACCTTCTCTGTTTGCAGTGGTTTGGATGACAGCATACTGTTGCCGAGCTCCAGGGTTATCAATGGCGGCAAAAAGAGTAGCTCTTTCGTCTTCTTCATCCATCAAGGTTGGCTCTCCTACTGCAGCATAAGCTCTGGCTCCTCTACCTCTTCCTCTGCCTTGTCCTCTATTTCTTCTCCCTCTTTGATTATTTCCTTGGCCTATCTGAGTCTGAGGAGTGGTTCCAACAACAACTTGGGGATTTTGCTCCTCAAGGCATTGGCTCCTATAGTGCCCCATTTGATTAAATCCATAACATCTGATATTTGGAAAAGTCAGTTCTATAGTGGTTGCAGCTGTCACTGCCCTTCGTTGATTTCCTTGGTTGAAATTTCCCCTTGTTCTTCCTCTAAAGTTATTGTAGTTATAATAGTTCCTTGTAGGGGGATTTCTTGTCGCAAGTGGTTTAGCTCTGAGAAGGGCATCTTGAATAGATGTGGGTCTCATAGCTTCTAAACAGGTTCTTAAAGGTTTGTTTAGGCCCTGGCAGAAATGAGCAATCTGTTGTTCCATTGTCATTGGTGGAGCATAACGCCGTAAGTATTCTTCCAAAGTAAGCCCTAACTGTCTGAGGGAAAAAAATTCGTTCATTTTAATAGCTTGATGAGTTGGAGGAAGATATGTTTCTTTCACTGCCTGTTTCATTCTTTTCCAAGATGGACTAATGGAAGGATTATCTCTATAGTATTGTTTCCACCAGAGTTTAGCATCTCCAGTGAGTCAAAACATTCCTAGCATTGCCTGATTTTCTGAAGCAGTTCCTGCTGCCAAGAAGTAATCATCCATGGCGTCGAGCCAAGCTTTGGCATCACGTTCTAAATTGGTTCCCTCTCCCTTGAAAGTTTGGAGTTGAACCTGTTTTAGTAGTAGTTTCTTCTCCTGGGTGGGACTGTAAAGGCTTTTTTCATTACCCTGGGTTTTTCATTAATGAAGATCTTTTAGTGATAACAAGTAATTTTGTGTTGTCATGTAATTTTTCTATTCTATATACTTTCAAAACTTTGAATGAAAGCAGAAATCCAACAATTACTATAACCATTCCATTTAAATTACACAAAGCATGTCATTCTGATAAAACCATGGTATATACAAGAGTTAATACAATCACTGACTCATACTATGTACAAGATGGACTCATACTATATACAAGATGTTACTCTCTATACCAAAATCTTCTTAACCATTGGTGGGTCTGACAGGGGATCAAAAAATATAACATCTTTTGGTCCTCTAAACTTAGGGCCTACCCTCATGGGTCTGATCCTACGTGAGTATATTACTTTAGCTACCTGATCAAATACCCACTGATTTTGTGACACTTCCACCCCATCTATAGTAATAGTCTGATTTTGATCTTGAGTCCCACTGAAAAAGAAAACTTCGATGGTCCGAAGTGTTTCTGTCCACTTGAGTCTCTTCAAATTGAGTGCCACACCTTCTATCTGTCCCGCATCAATCAGGAAAATTCCGCCAAACTGTGACCAGCTGATTCCCCATGTAGGAGGAGGGAAAAACATTTCATCTAATAATTGCATGATGCTCTTGCAAAATAAGAATTTACTGGAGTTGCAAGCAGCCTCGAACATGATTTTGAAGTCATAAACTTTCGGTAAACTTGGCGGACATTTTCCTGTATTGATCAAATTAATCCAAAAAGCTTTGAGATAATTATCAAAGGTAAAACTCATCTTAATAAACCCATGATAATTATCTTAAGCTCAAATAATTAGTTTACCTAATTATCTCAACAGAGAAACACTATTTTTAAGGGAAAATAGCAAACTAATCCAAAAAGATTTGAGATAATTTTAGAGGTAAAAACCATCTTAAGAAACCTGTGATAATTATCTTAACCTCAAATAATTAGTTTAACTAATTATGTCAACAAAAAAACATTGTTTTTTAAGAAAAAATAAACTGGTTAAAATAGAAAATTAATCCAAAAAGCTTTGAGATAATTATCAAAGGTAAAATACATCTTAAGAAACTTGTGATAATTATCTTAACCTCAGATAATTGGTTTAGTAAATAATTTAACTAATAATAACCAATTTGGTGTATAAATTGGGGAAAGGAAATTAGTAAATGAATTTATATAATTACCCAATAATTACCAGAGATCAAAAATAACTATTGAAGGTTGGGAAAATTACTTTAGCCCAAAAAATTAGTATAACAAATTACCATCGACCAATATTACCTACATTAGATCATAAATCTAGAGGGGAAAAGTTATAAATCAATTTTATGAGTTAGCCAAAAAATTCTTAGAGATAGAACATATCAAATTTCATCTAGGGTAAATAAACCACTAGCAGATAGGTAACTCATAATTTACTAAGGCCAAAATATGATATTTTTGGAAGATAAACTAAGGAGAAATTTAGTAAAATAGCTCCAATAATTATACGATAATTATGGGAGAATACTGATAGTACCAGGAAGTTACAGGAGAAATATCTCATCTAATATTTAACAAGGATACCTATTTACTCCAAAAATCCTTATTTTTGGATAAAAAGAAGAAAACAAATTATTCAATTAATTCTCTAATCGATTAAGTCCTTTTATAAAGGCTGCCAATATGGCTCCAAAAAGAACCAGAGGAAATCCTCTTTCCAATGAAGAGGATACAATCAACAAAAGAGATAGAGCAACTCATGACCATGAGGCTGGGCCTAGTCATAGGCCTACGGAGGAAAGTCTGCAGGGGCCAGCGCAGCAGCAAATGGCTGAACAGTCTCACAGGTGGATTTTCATTTAGTTCACTTGAGTCTTTAATTAGATTAAAGTTCATTTATAAATTAACATTGCATACGTAAGGACTAGGAAGGATTAACTGGCCGTAAACGAAAGGTGACTTCCAATAAATCAACAAGCAATGGTTGTAAATAGGAAAGAAATGATTGGGTTACGACTGATTGACTTAGGAAAGAAATGTTTGATCATCGTTAAGACAGCTTGTCTCAAGACACCTCTGATTCCTTGGAATATTTTACTCCAGGTAATAAGTAATGATGGCGACTCTGCCATGGATGAGTCGATTTCCTCAGTGTGCCTGGAGTCTTTACCCCGTGCTTGTTTGTGCTTGTGGATATGAGTTAGGTCTTCGAGCGAGCTCAATGGAGCGAGATTTTTTTTTTTGGCCGCCCTCCCTAGCTCTCCTTCCTCCTCTTCCCGCCCATCATGTGCCTCCTTCCCTCCACTTGCTTCTCCTCCTCAGTCTCCTCCTCCAACATCCTCCCTCCCCTCCATCTTCTTCCTCCATCTCCTCCTCCTTACTCATCCCTCTCTTCTACCTCATTCCTCCCTCTCTCTTTTCTCTCTCTCTCTCTCTCTCTCTCTCTCTCTCTCTCTCTCTCTCTCTCTCTCTCTCTCTCCCTCTCTCTCTCTCTCTCTCTCTATGTCTCTCTCTTTCCTCTTTCCTCTCTCTCTCTCTCTCTCTCTCTCTCTCTCTCTCTCTCTCTCTCTCTCTCTCTCCTCTCTCTCTCTCTCTCTCTCTCTCTCTCTCTCTCTCTCTCTCTCAATCTGCCTCATGTGTCCTCTGTCTCCTCTCCCCCACTAAACCGTGCTTACTCCCCCCCCCCCCCCCCCCCTCTC